>NC_068427.1:37245940-37288440 GCF_023373465.1 Oncorhynchus keta | reverse complement strand
ATGTGTGTTCAACTTCATGTGTGTTCAACTTCATGTGTGTTCACCATCATGTGTGTTCAACTCCATGTGTGTTCACCGTCATGTGTGTTCAACTTCATGTGTGTTCACCATCATGTGTGTTCACCATCATGTGTGTTCAACTTCATGTGTGTTCACCATCATGTGTGTTCAACTCACCATCATGTGTGTTCACCATCATGTGTGTTCACCGTCATGTGTGTTCACCGTCATGTGTGTTCAACTTCATGTGTGTTCACCATCATGTGTGTTCAACTTCATGTGTGTTCAACTCCATGTGTGTTCACCATCATGTGTGTTCAACTTCATGTGTGTTCACCATCATGTGTGTTCACCATCATGTGTGTTCACCATCATGTGTGTTCAACTCCATGTGTGTTCAACTCCATGTGTGTTCAACTTCATGTGTGTTCACCATCATGTGTGTTCAACTTCATGTGTGTTCACCATCATGTGTGTTCAACTCCATGTGTGTTCACCGTCATGTGTGTTCAACTTCATGTGTGTTCACCATCATGTGTGTTCAACTTCATGTGTGTTCAACTCCATGTGTGTTCACCATCATGTGTGTTCACCATCATGTGTGTTCAACTTCATGTGTGTTCACCATCATGTGTGTTCAACTCCATGTGTGTTCACCGTCATGTGTGTTCAACTTCATGTGTGTTCACCATCATGTGTGTTCAACTTAATTTGTGTGCCCCTGCTTGTGTCCACAGTTTGCCATGCTAATGTTTTGTCTCCTGCTTCGGTACATTTACCAACAGGCAGGACATTGGTCATCTATTCCCTATAGATACAGTGAACCTCCAATTAGCCAAAAAACCTTGTGTATGTCAGTCCCTGGCCTATCTGATGGCCTTGTCAGAGATGGCTTGATTAAATAGATTGTGCTAACTAATGAAGGACAGGAGGGTTTGTGTGTGTGTGGGTGTGTGTCCATATTAGTACAGCCTCAAGAGTCGCAAGGACACCAACTCCCTGTGAGGCTGTCCTGATATGGATGCTGTACCGTGAGGGTTGTGTTGTGTTGTGTTGTTCTATGTAGACTGGTGTGGGGAGATCAGAGAGCACGAGGAGCAGCTTCGGCAGCCTGTGACTGAAAGGCTGACTGATAGGAGAGGTAAACAAAATGGCAGCCATCATTCATTGGGTGAATGGCTTTTGGCATCACGGATTGGAAACGCGGGAGAGGGGGAGAGGGTTCTGGGAGAGGGTCTTTCCTGTTTACTGTACACAGGCGCCTGTCGCCTGGGAAACATGGCTAACACTTGGCTCTTGACGAAAACATCTTGGCTATGCACTAAACAAACTATGGGTTTGCTTTCTCAAAACAGTTTACCTCACAACCACTTGGGTCTGTTTGTATATGGCTAGGGTTGTTAGGGTTGTTTGTGGCTGTGCTGTGGTGGGGCTAGTTTGTTTGTTTTCATGCGCTTGGGTGGTCAAGTTGGGTTCCAGGCATTTTAAGAATGCAACCTCAACTCAGAGTGAATCTTTGGTCATTTGTCTGTGTACTGACGTTTGTGTGTGTGTGCGCAGGCGGCTGGATGGCCTGGTCTCTGTGGTCAGCATGTGATGACGTAGGGCTGCAGGTACGCAGCCGGGTCTGTGGGGCTCAAGGCTCCGCCCCCTGTGTGGGAAACAGCACTGAGCACAGGGACTGCAACGAGATTCCAGGTGAGCCATACACACTTTCATCATATATGTCATCATCATCGTCACCACCAACATCATCATCATAACCGTTATCATTTTCATCATCATCGCCATTGTTCATAATCATCACTATCATCATTATCATAACCGTTATCATGATCATCATCCTGATCATCGCCATCGTTCATAATTATCAATATCATTATCATAACCGTTATCATGATCATCATCATCATCACCATTAATTATTTTTTTATTCACCTTTATTTAACCAGGTAGGCCAGTTGAGAACAAGTTCTCATTTACGACTGTGACATGGCCAAGATAAAGCAAAGCAGTGCGACACAAACAACACAGAGTTACACATGGAATAAACAAACGTACAGTCAATAACACAATAGAAAAGTCTATATACTGTACAGTGTGTGCAAATGAAGTATGATTAGGGAGGGAAGGGAATAAATAGGCCATAGTGGCAGGCAGGTGCAGGCAGCGATCGGTTGAAGAGCATGCATTTAGTTTTACTTGCATTTAAGAGCAGTTGGAGGCCACGGAAGGAGAGTTGTAATGGCATTGAAGTGCATCTGGAGGTTTGTTAACACAGTGTACAAAGAAGGGCCAGAAGTATACAGAATGGTGTCGTCTGCATAGAGGTGGATCAGAGAATCACCAGCAGCAAGAGCGACATCATTAATGTATACAGAGAAAAGAGTCGGCCCAAGAATTGAACCCTATGGCACCCCATAGAGACTGCCAGACAACAGGCCCTCCGATTTGACACACTGAACTCTGTCTGATAAGTAGTTGGTGAACCAGGCGAAGCAGTCATTTGAGAAACCAAGGTTGTTGAGTCTGCCGATAAGAATGGGGGGATAATCACTCTGAGATAATAACCACTCTGAGATAATAATCGCTCTGAGATAATAACCACTCTGAGATAATAACCACTCTGAGATAATAACCACTCTGAGATAATAATCGCTCTGAGATAATAACCACTCTGAGATAATAATCGCTCTGAGATAATAACCACTCAGAGATAATAATCGCTCTGAGATAATAATCGCTCTGAGATAATAACCACTCAGAGATAATAACCACTCTAAGATAATAACCACTCTGAGATAATAAATAATAACCACTCTGAGATAATAACCACTCTGAGATAATAACCACTCTGAGATAATAAATAATAATCACTCTGGGATAATAACCACTCTGAGATAATAACCACTCTGAGATAATAATCGCTCTGAGATAATAACCACTCTGAGATAATAATCGCTCTGAGATAATAATCGCTCTGAGATAATAACCACTCAGAGATAATAACCACTCTAAGATAATAACCACTCTGAGATAATAACCACTCTGAGATAATAAATAATAACCACTCTGAGATAATAAATAATAACTACTCTGAGATAATAACCACTCTGAGATAATAATCGCTCTGAGATAATAACCACTCTGAGATAATAACCACTCTGAGATAATAACCACTCTGAGATAATAACCACTCTGAGATAATAAATAATAACCACTCTGAGATAATAACCACTCTGAGATAATAACCACTCTGAGATAATAATCACTCTGAGATAATAATCACTCTGAGATAATAACCACTCTGAGATAATAACCACTCTGAGATAATAAATAATAACCACTCTGAGATAATAACCACTCTGAGATAATAACCACTCTGAGATAATAATCACTCTGAGATAATAACCACTCTGAGATAATAACCACTCTGAGATAATAAATAATAACCACTCTGAGATAATAAATAATAACCACTCTGAGATAATAACCACTCTGAGATAATAATCGCTCTGAGATAATAACCACTCTGAGATAATAACCACTCTGAGATAATAACCACTCTGAGATAATAAATAATAACCACTCTGAGATAATAACCACTCTGAGATAATAACCACTCTGAGATAATAATCACTCTGAGATAATAATCACTCTGAGATAATAATCACTCTGAGATAATAACCACTCTGAGATAATAACCACTCTGAGATAATAAATAATAACCACTCTGAGATAATAACCACTCTGAGATAATAATCGCTCTGAGATAATAACCACTCTGAGATAATAACCACTCTGAGATAATAACCACTTTGAGATAATAACCACTCTGAGATAATAACCACTCTGAGATAAGACGCATCATACACATAGGGACAGTTTCTTGGACACCTTGGCCAGGTCGAAGAAAGACGGCTGCACAGTATTGTCTTTTATCAATGGCGGTTATGATATCATTTAGGGCCTTGAGCGTGGCTGAGGTGCACCCATGACCAGCTCGGAAACCAGATTGCATAGCAGAGAAGATACGGTGGGATTCGAAATGGTCGGTGATCTGTTTGTTAACCACCATTCATAATCATCGCTAATATCATTATCATAACCGTTATCATGATCATCATTATCACCATCGTTCATAATCATCACTATCGTCATTATCATAACAGTTATGATCATCATCAATGACATCGTTCATAATCATCACTATCATAATTATCATAACTGTTATCATCACCGTCCTCGTCATCACCTCCACCATTATCATAATCACTCAGAGATAATAACCACTCTGAGATAAGACGCATCATACACATAGGGACAGTTTATTGGACACAGATTAAGTCTAATACAATACAAAAAAGCATGGATATTCTCTATTGAAAGTGCTTTTTAGTCCATCCATGACAAGACTTAATCCGTGTCCGGGAAACTGCCCCCCCCCCCCTCCCGCTGCTACTTCTATGAACATTTTTAAAAAATTATTATTGTTTAATTCACACCTGCAGTGTTGGAGCTCGGAGATGAAGTATTTCACTGTACACTACAACTACATCTGCGACCCTGTGCATGTGGTTAAGTCGAACAACTAATCAAATTTCCCCCACCAGAATAAGATCTTCTATCTTAATTTGTGCTAATGAAGTCTATGTAAATCAGGCTTCTTAGAGTGCTCCTCTGATGAGGAGGCTGTTTCCTTTCTTTGACTTTTAACAGAGTAATGGTATTTCTGTCCCTGGCTACCAGAGACAAGACGGATGCAATTAGCATCCCAAAAAGGCACACTATACAGTGCACTACTTTTAACCAGAGCCCTATAGACGGGTAAGCGGTCAACATCATGAAAATGATGCGTGCGCCTCAAAGGCTGAGTGTTGTTATGGTTCTGGGTGGCCAGATAGCTAGCAACAATGACAAGAAACAGACATGTGGGACAAGAGCTCAATGTGTGACTGTATTTATGTTTTCAATAAACATTGGAACCAAATATAGTTGACTTGCTATCAACAATCTAATCCCACCATTTCTAAACAACCAACCCGTGTATGTGTCCTGGTCATGAGTATCCAACTATATAGGGGTTAGGGTACCGTTTGAGACGCGCCCCAAATCACATCTAATTTCATTGCAATTTCGGAGGAGGCGTTGGAAATCGTAAGGTCACTGGGATGGCGTGTGACACTCGCTCAGCCGAAATTGCCCCAAAATGTAATCATAGGATGGCCACATCTCAATTAAAAACACACACCCTCCTCTTCCCTCCTGATGAATTACTTTAAGTGTCGGTCAAACATCGTAGAAGCTAGTCTACACAACAATCCCAACTGTCTGAAGTTTTCATTAGTGTTTCATGATGTATGTTTCTTTGTGTGTACTGTGTACTGTATACTGTGTGTACTGTTGTGTGTACTGTTCTGCAAGTACCATCTACCAGTTCAAATCACTCTGAACTCTTGGATGGTTTCCAGATATTTCTGTGCATGGTGAGAATGTGCATGTGCTGGTAGCTGACTGTTTGTCTGTCTCTGCATGTCTGTCTGTGTGTGTGTTGTGTTGCAGTGATTCTCCCTGCGTCTGGCTTTGATAAGGACCAGCAATGCAGAGGTAAGTGGATTAACAACCACCTACAGTACGTGTGAATGTGTGCGTGTATGTGTGTGTGTGTGTGTGTGTGTGTGTGTGTGTGTGTGTGTGTGTGTGTGTGTGTGTGTGTGTGTGTGTGTGTGTGTGTGTGTGTGTGTGTGTGTGTGTGTGTGTGTGTGTGTGTGTGTGTGTGTGTGTGTGTGTGTGTGTGTGTGTGTGTGTGAATGTGTGTGTGTGTGTGTGTGTGTGTGTGTGTGTGTGTGTGTGTGTGTGTGTGTGTGTGTGTGTGTGTGTGTGTGTGTGTGTGTGTGTGTGTGTGTGTTCCTTGAATCCTTTCATTCAGTCAGCAGGAGGTAATAGGAGCCCTGTAGGTACTCCCCCCCTCCTCTTCCCCTCCTCTACTTTAATCTACCTTTAGGGGGGATGCCACCATGTCCGTTTTGAAACCATGGCGATGCTGCACAAGCCTTTGAACCAATCATCAGAAGTGGAATATGCATGAGGTGGGATGGCCATTATAATAAAGTGTAGGAACCATGCTGGGAAGGGTAATGGTTTCAAGGCTGTGCCACCATTCCATTGGCCAGCTTCCAGGTTTGACGGCAGGAGCACTGAGGAGGAGGAGCTTGATTCCATTGAATGAACCACCATTTTACTAGCCTGGTCCCCAATATGTTTGTGCTGTCTTGCCAACTCCTGAGGTCATTGTCACTAAGAGTTGGCAAGACAGCACAAACAGATATGTGACCAGGCTACCACTTTGCTGCAATACAATATGTGAAGGAGGATGAGGAAAGAAAGAGTTATGATGAGAGAACGAAAACGACAGATAACAGACACCGATAATTGAACTAGACATCATGACTGACCTCCTCCCATCTGTCTGCTTTGTTGTTTTTGTGCAGCATTCACCTCTCTGCACCTGATAGCCACAGGCGTGTCTTGTTTCCTGGGGGCGGGCCTTCTGTCCTTCCTGGTCTATGTGTACTGCCAGCACTTCCACAAGCCCTCGCAGGAGTCTTCCGTCATACACCCAACCACACCCAACCACCTCAACTACAAGGGCAACACCACACCAAAGAACGAGAAGTACACGCCCATGGAGTTCAAGGTATTGTCACAGGTACAGTATACAAGGGTTGTCACTCATGCAGACACACACGTAGATAGATACACACACAGACATGCATATACACACACAACAGGCCTGAGTCCTCTGCATGCAGACACACATGCATAAACACACACACATCCACTGTTGTTTTACTAACCTTGTGAGGACACACAATTGATTCCCATTCCAAATCCTAGTTTTCCTAACCCTAACCCTAGCCCTAACCCTGACCCTAACCTTAACCCCAAAACTTAACTTTAACCCTAAACCTAACCTTTAACTCCTAAACCTAATTCTAACCCTAACCCTAAACCCCCTGGAAATCGCCTTTTTCTTTGTGGGGGCTTGCAAAATGTCCCCAGTTGGTCAGAAAATGTTCAGTTTACTGGGATTTCTGTCCTCCACAAGTATAATTAAACATGTCCACACACACAGACATGTAGGATTTTTAATGAATTTATATGCAAAATATTGTGGAAAATAAGTATTTGGTCACCTACAAACAAGCAAGATTTCTGGCTCTCACAGACCTGTAACTTCTTCTTTAAGAGGCTCCTCTGTCCTCCACCTGTATTAATGGCACCTGTTTGAACTTGTTATCAGTGTAAAAGACACCTGTCCACAACCTCAAACAGTCACACTCCAAACTCCACTATGGACAAGACCAAAGAGCTGTCAAAGGGCACCAGAAACAAAATTGTAGACCTGCACCAGGCTGGGAAGACTGAATCTGCAATAGGTAAGCTGCTTGGTTTGAAGAAATCAACTGTGGGAGCAATTATTAGGAAATGGAAGACATACAAGACCACTGATAATCTCCCTCGATCTGGGGCTTCACGCAAGATCTCACCCTGTGGGGTCAAAATGATCACAAGAACGGTGAGCAAAAATCCCAGAACCACACGAGAATGTCATATGGTCAGATGAAACCAAAATATAACTTTTTGGTAAAAACTCAACTCGTCGTGTTTGGAGGGCAAAGAATGCTGAGTTGCATCCAAAGAACACCATACCTACTGTGAAGCATGGGGGTGGAAACATCGTGCTTTGGGGCTGTTTTTCTGCAAAGGGACCAGGATGAGTGATCCGTGTAAAGGAAAGAATGAATGGTGCCATGTATCGTGAGATTTTGAATGAAAACCTCCTTCCACCAGCAAGGGCATTGAAGATGAAATGTGGCTGGGTCTTTCACAAAGATCCCAAACACGCCGCCTGGGCAACGAAGGAGTGGCTTCGTAAGAAGCATTTCAAGGTCCTGGAGTGGCCTAGCCGGTCTCCAGATCTCAACCCCATAGAAAATCTTTGGAGGGAGTTGAAAGTCCGTGTTGCCCAGCAACAGCCCCAAAACATCACTGCTCTAGAGGAGATCTGCATGGAGGAATGGGCCAAAATACCAGCAACAGTGTGTGAAAACCTTGTGAAGACTTACAGAAAACATTTGACCTCTGTCATTACCAACAAAGGGTATATAACAAAGTATTGAGATAAACTTTTGTTATTGACCAAATACTTATTTTACACCATTATTTGCAACTAAATTCATAAAAAATCATAGTTGAAGTGTACCTATGATGAAAATTACAGGCCTCTCTCATCTTTTTAAGTGGGAGAATTTGCACAATTGGTGGCTGACTAAATACTTTTTTGCCCAACTGTATACACACACAGACATGTACACACACAGACATATACACACACAGACATGTACACACACAGACATATACACACACAGACATATACACACACAGACATATACACACACAGACATGTACACACACAGACATGTACACACACAGACATATACACACACAGACATATACACACAGCCATATACCCACACAGACATATACACACACAGACATATACACACACAGACATGTACACACACAGACATGTACACACACAGACATATACACACACAGACATATACACACAGCCATATACCCACACAGACATATACACACACAGACATATACACACACAGACATATACACACACAGACATGCACAATTGTCTGCGTAGCAAAGAGATGCTGTAACACCAGCCATTCATATGGCTTTGAGAAGATTTTCCTTATGTTTAGGGTTCTTTCATTATATGAGGATGAGTAATAGTGAGAGCTCAGAACTCTTATCTGTCTTCACCTGGTTTCCTTACTCCATGGTGTCTTGTGTCTCTGCCTGATCATAGCCTCAGTCCTTATTATTGGACCCCGTTGGGCTGTTATAGCAACTGACTCCCGCTGCTGTCTATAATGCTGAACCATCATCTCTTGAGAAAGCATCAGCCAAAACATTGAGGTTGGCTCAGCTATATTAAATTCAATAATAAATGTAAAGTCAAGCTGCACCTGCCTGCCTCACCTTTCCTCACTCTTGGACCTAACACCTGCGTGTACCTATGAGCCACCTTCCAACCCCATCGATCCTTCCCACCGTGGCATTGCCCTTCATACGTACGTCAGGGTTTAGCCTTAGGACCAAGGTCATGATCCACCTAGTATACATAGTTCCATATTATTCTCCCCCCTAATTAGTCAGGTACTGTGCTAGGATAGTCTATCTCAGATGATGGTTGTTGCTTCTCAGAAGGACACCTGATTGTTTTTCTAAAGCTGCCAGCCGCCAGCTGGGTGAGTGATGTGTTGTGGTGCAGTAGTTGAGGCTGGGTTCTAATACCTGGCACTGATGATCAGAGTCATACAGAGCAGAGTTTTAATAGAATAAGTATGGCTAGGCAGGTTTCATACCACAGGTAGCTAGCTAACTATTAGCCTGGCATCTTAACTGATTTTGCTATGTTTAAACTGTGAGCACAGCATTCAGTCTGGTTTAACCAGGTTAGCTAGCTAGAGCCACTCACTCAACCTGAGAACTACTGCGGTTATCATTGGTCTTTCTTCACAGGCCCTCACCGCCCTCCTCCAGGGCGTTTCAAAATGGCCGACGTTGTTGTGCATTTCACTGATTCTGGAACCCAATTACAGAGCAGGGACCAGAGCTGTTAAGATAAATTACATTACTGAGCAGCCCTCCGTAGTGTTCCCTCCGTCGGCTTGTTGTGGCTTCTAGCCGCCGCAACCTGCCTGTAAAGTGCAAGTGCATTACATTAAGTGTGAGTCCCAAATGACACCCCATTGCCCATATAGTGCACTACTTTCCAAATGGGCCCTGGTCAAATGTAGTGCACTATAAAGGTAAAAGGGTTCCATTTTGAATGTACACTACAGTAAAAATTTATTTTTTGCCGTTTCCTCATTTAGAAGGACCTACTGTAATTTATTCATCCCTCTCATATTTGTTAATTGGTTATGCTTGATTTATGGCTGATAAATCACATTTTGTTGAAGTTTTATACCTTGCTTAAAGATGCACTTCCAGTAGCCAGCACTGTAGCCCACTTTTCAACTTGTAAGAGTATAATATATGGATATTGCTCCTGTCTGAGTCATTGGTAAACTAAACCATCTGTTATGGTACTGTTATGAAACTCTTATGTCACTGTTATGACTGTTTTCTCTACTTTTCCCACCTCACCCAGACATACACTAACAGTATGTTACACTTTACTGAACAGTATGTACCTTTTACACCCTCCAGTGTTTTCTGTCTAAGTTTGTAGCCTGTTATGATTGTCTTCTCTCCACTTCCAGACTCTGAACAAGAACAACCTGCTCCCAGACGAGAGGTCTAACTTCTACCCAACGCCCCTGCAGCAAACTAACGTTTACACTACCACCTACTACCCCACAGCGCTGGGCAAATTCGACTACAACAGGCCTGACTCCTCCCCTTCCCCTTGCAGGACCTATAACCACAGCTGAGACACACACCCCAAGGACCCCAGCCCCACCTACCTACCCAGACTGAACTCCACCCCCATCGCCATGGTGACAAATGCCATGGTGACTGAACACAACCTAAGACCTGGATCTCATTTTTGCTCTCCTTTCCTTTATCCCATGGTATTGCCAAAATGGTGGGGTGTGTGTGTGTAAGGGTATACCTGGAATGTACTATCAGCACTCTGTAGGGGTGGATACAGTATGAATACTGATGCCTCCCCTAGACTCACTAACTAGAGCCAGGAACCTGATCCTGGTACTGGACATCACAGTGTCAACGTAGTGCTTTGATGGAGAGCTGAATGATGAACTCCATAAGACACTATAAGCTACAGTATGGATTTGGACAATGACTTATCCCTGTGGAACTTTACAACCTGGTCGCCTTACTGTGGGTGTTGTGCTATTCAGAGAGGCTAGAGGTGGCTTTAAGAGATACTCAAAATGGCCACATCTTCTCCTCTCTGGTCTGTCTGGTCACCTCTATGAATGAGTCTCTATGACACCAACATCCCCTCTTTCTGCAGCTTTTATCCCCATTCTAAACTCAGAATTCTCCCAACAACAAGTTACCGGGAACATCCCAACCGGCGCATATCCTGGTGTCTGTCCTTGCTTCAGTGCGGTGGTTGCAAATCATGAGGAAACCAAAAAAATTACTAAATTAATTCAATTGATCAGGAGGCCAATATCAGCTCTATTGGGTTTGGAGGTGGATGGATGAATGCACTCAGCTCACCTCATCACATGACATGAGGAGGACAAGAACCTGGGACTTCAGCTCTGCCATGTTTTTGGGTGGTACTAGAGGACCAGGGGAACAGAGGCACATCCATGGATGGCAGCGTGTGATCGGTTATGGACAAAACACTACCTATATTGGTCCACACAGATACAGACATACTCATTGCTGGATAGACTCTAGTTTTAATCTGCTTATGTCCAAACAAGGCCCCACACATCAGGCTGCCTAGCTGTGTTATGTAATGTATAGGTAGGCTTCCCAGAGAACAATCTGAACATGGGATAGAGATCTGAGGTGTCTGACTGAGAGAGTTGGAATCAGTTGACGGGATATAGTTGGTACAGCTTTGGGTTGCCTCGGGTGCCTGTCTGTATGCAACAGAGGGGATAATGTGGGGTCAGATTATATAAAGACTTCTAGAAGGGAATTCCCTTGATTCTAGAATTAAATACTGAGCACTGTACCTACCTACTACCGCTCAGTGTGCAAAACTGGACTGCAACCGCATTTTGATATGATATCATACAAGCTAGGATAATAAGCTAGTAGTGTGGCACCTTTTTTAAAGTGGTTTTTTTATGAGGTTATTTGTTTAATGCTAGAGAGAGAGAGAGAACAGTAGTATAGGAGGAAAAGTTTTATTTCACAAATAATAGCTGATTCACTTTTTAGTTTCTCATCAGTTTCACATCACAAAATACATTATTTTTACATTTTTCAAAGCAGCTTAGTAGCCAATGTGTATCTGACATATTTTACAAATAAGAACAAAAAAATAAAACACAGATTCATGTAGAAGCAAATATAAGTCTGACTGTAGCAAATATTAATGGATCCCTCTCTTAACATTGCTAAATCATGCTTAGAAATAGTGGTATGAGATTAATGTTTTGCTTGTATGTGTATGTTTGCTTGCTTCGTATGTGTATGCCTGTGAGCTTGAATGAGGAGAGGAACAGACAACTCTGTATGTATTTTGTACAATGTAAATGTAATGCTTTATTACATATGACTGTATATGACGGGATCTGTAAAGGACAATGTGCATTTTTTCACACATTATGATGATGGCACTCCTGACGTTCCGCTGGGTTTCTGTGTGTTCCACGTATAAGATGTTAATCATTGTAAGTTTAAGGAGAGCTGCACGGTTCTCATGGGGAAGCTTGGATCATAAAGGAATTTGAGAAACACAACTGAGCTATATTTTCTTATTATGCCTGATGTTATGCTAATTCAGCAGCAATGCTTCTAGTTCCTCTCATAGAAATAGAAGGATTTTATTCTATCATTCTAATTCTATAGTTCCGCTATATGCACGAGAGCTCTATCTGTACATAAGAGACAGCCTTCGATCTGCAGACCATTAATGACATCTAAAGGTTAGTATAATGTAAATGTATATTATTGTATAGCTAACACTGTTTTTTGTTTTGTTTGTTTTGTTTGAAGCCTTATAGTTGTAAGAAAGTGCAGCAGCTATGTACACACCAACCATGGGGTTTGTAAGGGGATAGAGCTAGTCAATGTGACTGGTTGACTACGGCCTAGACATCTTTTCTAGGGATGTATTCATTCCACCGATTCTGTTGCAAAATGTTTCGTAAACGGAATGAAACGAAGAGGGACGTACATGAATTTGTCCAATAAAAACTCTTGTTTTTCTCTTTTAGCTTTCCGTTTGGGTCTTAAACGGTTTCCGTAATGAATACACAACAGCTGTTTTGTTACTTTGTGCAGATGTACAGTTTGGCTACATCTTGTGTAGTATCTTAGAGTAACAAAGACAGCCTGTCGTTTTAGAGGCACTTGTGCCAGTTTAATACAGAATCAATGTCACCACCACAACAAAACATTTATAATTAAAAGCCCTACCTTAATAAAACATGTCAAATAAGAACTTGATACAGCAAATGTACAACAAAGAGTCATGTAAATTAGATAAAAGTAATTCTGCTGTTTCGAGGACTTAAAGTAACACTTTCATCCTGTGGTTTTCCTTTTCCACACATGCCTCACCCACGTTTCTTGGGTTTGTAATTGGCTCCCCCTAAATGGTGACTCCCTCTAATTTGCTTCCCCTGGCCCTGTAGTCACTTTTGATTGGACAAGCTGGATGCCACATTGTGGAGTTCTGTCCCCTGATTGGCTCGGTGCCCTTCTATGCAACTGACCTGGTGGTACTGTTAGATATGTGACATAGACTGTAATCACTGCCTTTTAGACACTGTGAATTTTTTGGTACTCTATATTTTTGTATATTGTACATTATAAAGGATAATAAACCTTGATGCCAACATCACATGAGTCATGTTTGTATGTGTGTGTGTGCATGTACTCCATCACATCACCCCAGTGCAGCACCAGACGGAAAGCTCTCTTCCTGGTGCCAGCTAAGCAGTCAAGAAGAGTACCACATTGATCAGTGCCAGTGTCTGAATAAAGGATATAATCCTGCTGAAACAGAATATCTTGCCTAAATGCCTCTGTATGCACATTACGCTATATGTACAGGTTTCACCTGATTGACAGCACATATCCATCACTATCATTTTAGACCTACACTATAACTAGACATTTCCCTTAAAGCTGAAAGTATCCATGTACTGGATGTAGCCTACAGTACTGTCCATGGCAGGCCTGACATTCATCTGTTATGTCAGGAACTTCACCCCACTCATCCACAGAGAGAAAGTGAGTATAGCGCTGCTTCCTCATTTGACTGGAGTGCTCTCCTGGCCCAGCTGTGCCTCTCCATTACCCAGAGAAGCTCAAGCAGCTGAGAGTGGCTTTATTGATGAATGCAGCGGTTGCATGAATTAATCACCCCTTATCTGCTGAGATGGCTGACTGGCATGGACATGATAGAGTAATCATGGAGTGATGGGCAAGCTGGCTCACAGTTTTGGGGGTCACTATCCATCTACAGTAGTCTTGTCCTATGGACTAATGCTGCTGAGTACTGTCCTATAGGGATGGTTGGTGTGTGAGGTAACTATGATGATGATGAGGGTATGAGTCAGTGTCCTCTTGGCTGCAGAGCTGCAAGTTAATATCAGTGTCCCCAGTTCTCCTTGTTACTTCAGATGCACCACTGCTAACATCCTCAGGACTTATTGGCTCCAGTATTTTACCATGGCGACAGTGCGCCAAGGCCCTCTGATGTGGCCTCATGGGACAGCAAACAGCTGGTTTGAGAAACATGGATTTTCAGGAATGTGCTGGTTATTTGCTCCAGTACTTTAGCATTAGCTTAGCGTCAGTGCAACCCTCTGATGTACTTTACACACTGACCAGTAGGCCTAGTGGAGCTCAGATGTTCTACTTCTGTCTGTTGATGTTTACCAAGTGGAGGGCCGTGGTTGATTGTTTTGAAGTATTGCACCCCCGAAGGGAGGAAAGATGAAGAGTGTGAGACAGTGTTTGTGTGTTTACATAGCGGAGAAGTTCACACAGCACAACAGATCTCTATGCCAGATGATGGCTCTCATCTCAATGTCTGGGGGTTCTGGAGTCTGTTGTCGTGTTCAGTGGCTGGTCACACACTCCACACACACTCCACTGAGATCTCCGTCCTGGGAAATTGTTTGATTTGACGCAGAAGCTTACAATTAATCCACTAGTCAGCTAATCTCTGCAGTGTACAATGGAACGTCAAAGGAACTGAAAGGGACACAATGGCATTTGAAATGTTATCAAAGAGTCTAGATTCTACTGAGGAGATACTGTGTGTACCTCCTCAGTAGAAGGACAATTATAAGGTCCCTTTATAGATTTGTATACATTTGGGTTTTTACACTTTCAAACGGATCATTTCAGTAACCCTAACCCTAACCCTTATAGGGGTAAGGTTGGAGGTTGGAGTTTGGAGTTAGGGTTGAGGCTAAGGTTAACCCTTAAACCTAACCTTAGCCAAACCTTAGCCCTAACCTTAGCCCTAACCCTAGCCCTAACCTTAGCCCTAACCCTAACCTTAGCCCTAACCTTAGCCCTAACCCTAGCCCTAACCTTAGCCCTAACCACAACCTTAGCCTAACCTTAGCCCTAACCTTATCCCGAACCCTAACCTTAGCTCTAACCTTATCCCTAACCTTAGCTCTAACCCTAACATTAGCTCTAACCTTAACATTAGCCCTAACCCTAACCCTAACCCTAACCTTAGCCCTAACCCTAACCCTAGCACTAACCTTAGCCCTAACCCTAACCCTATCCCTAAACCTAGTCCTAACCCCAGTCCTAAACTTAGCCCTAACCCTAGCCCTAACCTTAGCCCTAACCTTAGCCCTAACCCTAGCCCTAAACCTTAGCCCTAACCTTAGCCCTAAACTTAGCCCTAACCCTAGCCCTAACCTTAGACCTAAACCTTAGCCCTAACACTAGCCATAACCTTGGCCCTAACCCTGGCCCTAAACACTAGCCCTAACAGTAGGTGACCATATTCCAACCTCCATTAGCCAGAACAATATAGAATGGGTTATTTATTTATTAATGTTGTTATTGGTTAAGGCTGACGGTGAGTGATGATTGGGAGACAGAGAGAGGGCAGTGATGTAGGGTCTTCTCCTGTACATCGTCCTTTCCCAGTCCCTGCTAATGAAGGAGAGGGATGGGACTCTATTTGGGACTGGGGGGCAGTATTGAGTAGCTTGGATAGTAAGGTGCCCAGAGTAAACTGCCTGTAAATTGTAGATTTGGATAGAAAACACTATAAAGTTTCTAAAACTGTTTGAATGATATCTGTAAGTATAACATAACTCATATGGCAGGCAAAAACCTGAGAAAAAATACCTGCCATATGAGTTCTGTTATACTCACATACATCATTCAAACAGTTTTAGAAACTTCAGAGTGTTTTCTATCCAATAATAATAATAATATGCATATATTAGCATCTGGGACAGAGTAGGAGGCAGTGCACTCTGGGCACGCTATTCATCCAAAAATGAAAATGCTGCCCCTATCCCAAAAAGGTTAACTTCTCTGGGATATGTGGGCTAGCGTCCCACCTCGCCAACAGCCAGTGAAATTGCAGGGTGCCAAATTCAAAACAACAGAAATCCCATAATTAAAATTCCTCAAACATACAAGTATTATACACCATTTTAAAGATAAACTTCTTGTAAATCCAGCCACAGTGTACGATTTCAAATAGGCTTTACGGCAAAAGCACACCAAACAATTATGTTAGGTCAGCGCCTAGTCACAGAAAACCATACAGCCATTTTCCAGCCAAGTAGAGGGCTCACAAAAGTCAGAAATAGCGATTAAATTAATCACTAACCTTTGATGATCTTCATCAGATAGCACTCGCAGGACTTCATGTAACACAATAAATGTGTATTTTGTTTGATAAAGTTAACCTTTATGTCCAAAACCTCATTTAAAATTGATGTGTTATGTTCAGAAATGCATTGTCTCAAACAAACATCCGGTGAAAGTGCAGAGAGCCACATCAAATTACAGAAATACTCATAATAAACATTGATAAAATATACAAGTGTTATGCATGGAATTATAGATATAACTTCTCCTTAAAAAGAAAACATATATATAGCACCAGTCTCAAATGAATTCTAAAATATTTTATTTTTTGTTCATCTTATTTATTAGAGACTCATTTGAGCACCTTCAGTTTATAGTTGCTCTGCATTGCTGAGCAAGGAAGGCAGTGATGAAGCCATTCATTTGTGTGATTTAATATACTTAAGCACCTGCCAGGGGTTGTAAATGCTAATGCCCATTTTAAGGAGAAGGTATATTGATGACTGGGCCTTAAACAAAAATGTTGATGATACTAAAAGGTTGATGGAGACATGTGCACATCTGAAGAGGGAAGGGAAAGGCACAGTATCACCTATCAATAGGGTCATACTGAATCAGAGGCCCCGTACACACTCAGGTTGTCAACTGACACACTGGTTGTGAAACTGATATTTTTGTGATACAGCAGTGTTACGTACGCCTCTTGGAGAGGGAACGCAACACCCTGCTACAACTCAACTCCCCGTGTAGTAAAAGAGGTATGGGACTGTAGGTGCGAGTAAGGATGACAAAGGCAGAGAATTTACCGTTTACTGGGAATTTTGTCCTTCACACGGTAAATTTGGGGAAAAGGGGCTGAACGGATCCAAAGCAAAGAAAGTAAATGTCAAAGCCCCCTCTCCTACCTACTCACTACTAATCTAACTTAGCACCACCTGGTGCGCTAACCAAAATACATGGGGTGGTCCGCCCAGGTCTTACCTAGTGTGTGTAGATAGTAAATACTATGGGTTATGTATGCTCGCAGGCCTAAACACTCCCTAGGTGCCTTCCCCCTGGGAACAAAATAAACAGAATAATACAAACCATTTCTGTAATGAAAAACACAGTCATTTTGTCATAGACATACCTTAGAAGGACCGGCTACAAAATACTATACATAAACCATTTGAGCAACAACCAACACAAGATACCAAAGAAGCTCTCTCTGAGCAACAACCAATAGAGGCTATAACAATAAGCCCTTTCTAAAAACTTAAAAAAACACAGGACACACTATTCATCTCCTTCTGAGCAACAGAACACTGGCTCATGTAGCTGGAGAAGGAGTCTGTAATGGGATACAGCTGTATCGTGACTGGGGGCGGAGTCAGCTCTCCAACCATCAATGGTGCTGACCAATCAGCTGCTTGGGGGAATCCAGGAAGCCATTTTCCTGAAACACACACATACAAACAAAACTACAACACAGGAACTGGGGAACGTAACAAGCAGAGAGTTTGTTTGCACAAAAATATAGAAAATCTCTCTTGTATCAGAACCGTTGTGCAAAATGTGTTGGACGTTAGTTGTACAGCCTGAGTGTGTACAGAGCCACAAAGAAGCCTCTATCCCAGTTCTTCTAGGAGCGGTCACAGTGTGATATCTGGCAGTACAATTCTATACAGAGAGTATTATTGTAAACCATAACACTTTAAAGGTACTACAGAAAGCTATCCACAAAATTATATCCTTATATCTTCTATTGAGCTTTTTAGGAAACAAGTCTTCTGTCCTAAAACCCGTAAGGTCTATATCCACCTTAGCAAAGACAACAACCTACTGAGGACATGAGAGGTAGTCTATACCAGGGTCCTGGCTGAGTTTTTGTCCTAGCACTACACAGCTGATTCAAATAACCAACTCGGACAAAAAACAAAATGTGCACCCAGGTGGGGTGAGGCCCCAGGACCGAGTTTGGGAAACCCTGGGCTAGACAATGAAAGCCCAAATCCATACTTTATACTTTTCTCCCTACTGTCACAAATTATAAAAAGAATTAAGCCTAAATTCAAACAGATCAGGTGTTAACCAGTGATAGCAGACACCCGCATAGATGATGCTTTGGTGGTGTCGGAGGTAGAACTGCATTGGAGCGTCAAATCGGTGAGCCGCTGCTCTTGTGATCATTGTCACGAAGCCGCTCACCCCCCACTCATGTTAGAAATTCAGAACTAGAAAGTGTAGGCTATATAGAGACAATTATGCTCAAATTGAAAAAGAATTCAATTAAATAATGAGGATTTCTATGAGCCTAATCGAGGTGTAGATTACATCTCATGATCCAGTGTTCAAACTTGTAAACAAGGCTGCATGGGATTTCTGTTAATGCGACTCTATGCAGCCAATGGCAATGTCCACTTTTGGTATAACGCCATGAGCCACTTGTGGATTTGACAGCTCTAATGCTGTTCCACCTCCGACATCTCCAAAACAAATGCTATGTGGATGTCAGCTGAAGCGGATATGATTGAATAGAACTCTTCCATCATAGCGTCGCTGTATTACTGAGTTGAGAAATAGGCTTGCAGTTCCCCTGTCTGTGGTTTAATACGTTGAAACTAAACACAAGCTTGGTAACATTTTGCAAATTGGTAAACCTGAATCATTTATACACAGAAATGCAAGGCCTGATTTCAAAATGCACCACAAGCCTTTTTCTTCCCCCTTGTATTCATCTGAAGTTGGCAGTTATGAAAGGGGTACAGGCGAGTGCTTAGGCAACACAAAAAGTCTCAGGTGGTAGTGCAACTTTTAGGAACAATAAAGCGGGAGCAAAAAGTATGTGAAAATCAGTGTGTCAGGCCGTATTCTAGGCTTTAAGCAATTTCCCTGTGTTTATTTAAAGCATTTTGCTACTGTGTCCCTAAAAAGCTTCCACACGAACACTATAGCAACACACACACACACACACACACACACACACACACACACACACACACACACACACACACACACACACACACACACACACACACACACACACACACACACACACACACACACACACACACACACACACACACACAACACACTCTATTTGAACCACCTGGTGTTGTTTGAAGTGGTGTGTACTTATTTCTGCCCTCAAAACACTGACTACTTCTCTGTCATTTTTCTAAATGCATTTCGACAAACAGATGTGTACAGCAATCCTTCTTTATGTTGAATAATCCAACATCAACCAAACGCTCTCGACATGGATTGCTGAATTTACATAAACACTTGAATTCAGTGAAAAACAATGAAACGCCTACATTGTCTAAAGTGCCTGAAAAGAACAATCAAATCAAAAGTGCTTACTATCTTATATTGTTCACAGTTGCCTACATAAACATCTGTTTTTCGCAGCAGCACAGTGACCTTTTTTGTACTTACAGAGTGAAAGAACTTCTCACTGACATTTCAGAGCTGCTCAATCACATACTATACATAATGCTGCAGCTAGTCATCAAACATACATTATTTAAATAAAGCTACTGTGCTGCAAAGGCCATACGTACACATCACATGTGTTAACATTTCAGAACCCTTTTAGCTTTCAAAGCCTTTCCACCATGTCATCATAATACTCCTACACTGTAAAACATTTCCTGTCATTTTTACAGTAGGTTACTGTGCATTTATAGTTGAATGCACTGACTGCAAGTTGCTCTGGAAAATAAAAACACTTGAAAAGCACTGCTGGGTATTATTCGAATGAGCTCCGCCCCCAAGCATGGCCAAACTTGATCAAAATACAAATAGTTTTAGGGTTGACCTCATTGTAATAATAACCAGCAGTGAGCTTTGCCATAATTTATTTTTACATTTACATGTAATTTAGCAGATGCTCTTGTCCAGAGCAACTTAGTCAATGCATTAATTAAACTAAGGTTGATTAAAAATATCACAATTAAAGATAAAACAAGTAAAACGTTTCTGTAACAGTGACTGAGAATGTTGTTGTAGTTAAGGATACATTGGTCTACAAGGTATTTTGTATTTGTAATAAGATACAGTGTGTTGTTACATCAAAAGGTATATTTTTATGTATTAAGCAGACCACAGGGGAGTGCCATAATTGATTTCCAGGTCTAGGGTTCCCTTGTAGGTCTGCTTGCACCTCAGGGTGTTCTTTCTCCCCTCTCCAGATTCAGCACCAAGCCAGATCCCGTTCCAGGTCTAGGGTTCCCTTGTAGGTCTGCTTGCACCTCAGGGTGTTCTTTCTCCCCTCTCCAGATTCAGCACCAAGCCAGATCCCGTTCCAGGTCTAGGGTTCCCTTGTAGGTCTGCTTGCACCTCAGGGTGTTCTTTGTCCCCTCTCCAGATTCAGCACCAAGCCAGATCCCGGTTTCCAGCATCAGGAGAGACCAAACACCAAACCTTCCCCCAGAGTGAGCGGACCACAGGGGAGTGCCACCATTAACCTCCGGGTCTAGGGCTCCCTTGTGTGTCTGCTTGGTATTTTAGGTCATTTATTAGAATCCCCATTAGCTGTTGAAAAAGCAGCAGCTAGTCTTCCTGGGGTCCACACAAAACATGAAACATGGCAAAATACAGAACATTAATAGACAAGAACAGCTCAAGGACAGAACTGCATCAATAAAACAAAATACAAAAGGCACAAGAAGCCTACATCTCAATACACACAAACTATCTAGGTCAAATAGGGGAGAGGCGTTGTGCCGTGAGGTGTTGCTTTATCTGTTTTTTAAAAACTGGTTTGTTCTTAATTTGAGCAATATGAGATGGAACAGAGTTCCATGCAATAAGGGCTCTATATACTGTACGCTTTCTTGAATTTGTTCTGGATTTGGGGACTGTGAAAAGACCCCTGGTGGCATGTCTGGTGGGGTAAGTGTGTGTGTCAGAGCTGTCTGTAAGTTGACTATGCAAAAAAAAAGGGAATTTTCAACACATTAATGTATCTAATAAAATGAAGAAGTGATGCAGTCAGTCTCTCCTCAACTCTCAGCCAAGAGAGACTGGCAGCATAGTATTTATATCAGCCCTCTGATTACAATGAAGAGTTAGATGTGCAGCTCTGTTCTAGGCCAGCTGCAGCTTAACTATGTCTTTCCTTGCAGCCCAGGACCACACGACTGGACAATAATAAAGATAAGACAAAACTAGAGCCTGCAGGACTTGCTTTTTGGAGCTCCTCAGTTTGTTCTTCCTCCCCTCTACATATCTCCACCCAGCACCATCCCCAGTTCTTGGTTCCCAGTTCCTGTTTCTCCCAGACCCTGAGGAGTTTCTTCTGTCTGGCTACTGTACCATAAAGGCCTGATTGGTGGAGTGCTGCAGAGATGATTGTCCTTCTGGAAGGCTCTCCCATCTCCACAGAGGCACTCTGGAGCTTTGTCAGAGTGACTATCAGGCCCTTCTCCCCCGATTGCTCAGTTTGGTCAGGCAGCCAGCTTTAGGAAGAGTTTTGGTGGTTCCAAACTTCTGTACCATAAAGGCAGATTCATGTGCACACACGCACACACACTTACACACAGAATGATGGAGGCCACTGAGTTCTTGGGGACTTTCAATGCTGTAGACGTTTTTTGGTACCCTTCCTCAGATCTGTGCATTGACAGAATCCTGTCTCAGTGCTCTATGGACAATTCCTTTGACCTCATGGTTTGATTTTTTGCTCTGACATGCACTGTCAACTGTGAGACTTTATATAGACAGGTGTGTGCCTTTCCAAATCATGTACAATCAATTAAATGTACCACAGGTGGTGTAACGGCGTTCTTCGTTTGTTGAAAGAGAGTCGGACCGAAATGCAGCATGGTGGTTACTCATGTCTTTTAATGAAGAAACGAATGACGATACATGAAATAACTTAAGAAATACAAAAACAACAAACGGAACGTGAAACCTAATTACAGCCTATCTGGTGAACACACACAGAGACAGGAACAATCACCCACGAAATGCACAGTGAACCCCGGCTACCTAAATACGGTTCCCAATCAGAGACAACGAGAATCACCTGACTCTGATTGAGAACCGCCTCAGGCAGCCAAACCTATGCAACACCCCTACTCAGCCGCAATCCCAATAACTACAAAACCCCAATACGAAATACCACAAAATAAACCCATGTCACACCCTGGCCTGACCAAATATATAACGAAACACAAAACACTATGACCAAGGCGTGACAGGTGGACTCTAATCAAGTTGTAGAAACATCTCAAGGATGATCAATGGAAACAGGATGCACCTGAGCTCAATTGAGTCTCATAGCAAAGGGTCTGACCACTTATGTAAATAAGGTATTTCAGTTTTACATTTTATATACATTTGCAAAAATTTTTAAAAACCTGCTTTTGCTTTGTCATAATGGGGTACTGTGTGTAGCTTGATGAGAGAAAGAAATGTAATACATTTTAGAACAATACTGTAACATAACAAAATGTGGAAATCATCAAGTGTCTGAATACTTTCTGAATTCACTGTATGATATGGTACAATATTTTCTGGGACACAGCATTCTCACTAATGTGTACAAAAAAACTAGCCTTTTTCAAGGCACGCCTCAAATTATGTTAATGACCCAAAGATTCTTTCCCCGCCCACATCATTTTCCCACAATGCACCATCATTCACAGAATGCTGCTGTAAATATGCAGGAAAACAGGTAATACAGTATATTTTACAGCAGTGTAGCGGAATGCCTGTGAGCTTCTATAATGCATTGCTCTTTACAGTACTGTTTGGTGATATAAAATTACAGTAGCTATAAATGTTTTGCTATAAATTTACAGCAATTTGTTACAGTGAAAATGCAGTATTTATATAAAGTGTGCACCAGCTGAGAAGGTCATGTCGTGTTTGATGATTCATAATGGTCCTTATAGGGAGGAGGGTAATGTAATGAATGGGTTTTTGAGGTAGCTTTTCCTACTCTTTCAGAGGAACGCGTACATGCACTTACACGCACAAACGCGCACATGCAGCTCTCTTTCGGAGAAGAGGAAAGGACCTATTATTTCTCAGCTGGAGAGCATTATGTCTGAGAGGTCTGTAATAGCTATACAGGGCTTCTTCTATGACACTTAGTCCCAAATGGCACCCTATTCCCTATATAGTGCACCCTACAGTATGGGCCCTGGTTAAAAGTAGAGCACTAGGGTGCCGTTTGAGACGTAACCGATGCCAGTCTATAATGTTCACCACTGTAATCTTTTCAAATGGGTCATGCATAAATGCTGTTTTGTATTTCTGTCTTTCCGGTGGTCGGGTTTGTTATTGTTCGATGATGATGAATCTTTAGATAAGTTTATATATCCTACAGCGGGGGTAGGCAACCCTGGTCCTGGAGTTAACTGACCTGGAAGACCAGGTGTGTTGAATTTAGGCAATCACTGAACTGATCAATTAACTCAGTTGGTCAGGTGTGGTGCCTAGTTGGAACAAAATCCTGCAGTACTTGTATGCTGTCTATATGCAGAGTTTGGGAGAAGCGGATTACATGTAACTGATTACAAAACAATTAACTGTAATCTGTTACTTTACCAGCAAAAATATTGTAATCAGATTACAAATACTTTTGAAAAACGAGGTTTGATTATTTTTAGGATTACTTTTAGATGATAACGAAATAATTGTTTGACACCTTTCTGTTTTCTCAATGACATTTAAATCAGCATTTAAATAGGTGCAAATTTAAGCTTGTTCCAGCTGAGCAAGTCTGACCACAAGGCAGAGACCACTATCATGACGCATCAAATGCGTTTGATGGATTTTGGAAAAAGAGCAGGAATAAGCTTTTGTAGGCTACAGTATGTCTTCCAATGGTACGACTGCTGTCGGCATCCAAAGATTATCCAATTGAATAAACGCTTGGAGGGAAGGATGACAGCAGTGGTGTAGAGAGCAATAGTAATGGTGTCTTTTTGTAGCCACTACCTCCGCCATGGTTCGTTGGACAAAGTTTATGGGAAAATGTTTTTTTTTAATATATACTCCAAAAATAAGGAATGTTGCAAAACAGGCTTGGGAGATGTTATACGTTTTGTTCTAGGAGATAATCTTCATCGGCTGATGTCACTTTTTGTGAATTTTGTAACATTTATGTAATAAGAAAAACACTCAAATGCTTCTTAAAGATCATGTTAACTTACTGATATTATCTCATAAAACAAAACTTCTCCTAAGCCTGTTGTAACGGCTGCTGGAAGGAGTGGAGGACCAAGGTGCAGCGTGGTACGTGTTCATCTTTATTATTTGAACTGAACACTGACTAACAAAGAGAACGAACGAAACAGTTCTGTCTGGTGCAGAAAGACACAAAACAACTACCCACAAGACACAGGTGGGAAAAGGCTACCTAAGTATGGTTCTCAATCAGAGACAACGACCGACAGCTGTCCCTGATTGAGAACCATACCCTGCCAAAAGAAAGAAATACAAAACACATAGAAAAATAACATAGAATGCCCACCCAAATCACACCCTGACCAACCCAAAAATAGAAACATAACAAGCTGTCGGTCAGGGCGTGACACCTGTGTTAACCTCAGACCTTGTTTTCTATGTTTATGCCAAAACCGTATTCTTTCCCCATTCATTTTCCCAATAGGAATGACTGAACAAACTAGAGGTAACTCATTTCTGGGTTTTAGAACTACAAGCTGGGAAGCTCTATAGCCTACGGGTGGGGCGATATCACTTATTATGGATATCTACATAGTGCATTGAGGTGAATCACACTGCTGCTACTTCATTTAGCTATTTGTGGTTGTTGTGGATGGCTGTTCAGAAATGTATAGGCCTATGTGTATTTTAACCACAAAAGAACCAGAGAAACAGATATACCCGTCTCTTTCCACCAAGTCTCTCCCTGAGCCGTCACTTCTCCCCTGGCCACCCCTTGCCTCATCGCAGCCAGGGAAGAGGTGACTGCGTAGGGAGAGACTTGGTGGAAGGAGCCAGATAGCTCTGGTTCTCTGGTTCTAAATGGGGTCTTTTCTCACCTTACATCCCATGTAAGCCTCCGAGTCCTCTAGGTCTCCCAGTAGGGTCCTCATGTGAACAGAGACAAAGCTGCACTATGTTTAACCTAAATATGACAAACAGGTTCATTGTTAGTAGATCTCTTGTGGCTGTTACCTTTCTCTAGCCTGCATTATCCTCTCCTCTATCCGCTCCTCTGCTGCTGTGACCAGGGCTGTAAGCTGCTGAGCGGATCTATCAAGTCGTGCTCGTTCTTTCTGTCACAGATTATATACTGAGCGTAGGGAAAATGTGTATAAACTTACAAACACGGTGGAGGAGGAGCTGGAGATGGAAGACTCTATGGTTCAGCTAGTTGACCGTAGATGTAGGATATTCATTTGTTCCTGAGAATTTTCAGGATACGCAAACTTTTAGTGTATTCTAGGTTTAAAAAGTCTTCTGATGTTTGTAATTTCCACTTTAAATTGTCAGACTTGATTTGCTCTAATGAAAAACGTATCAACCCTGACAAAATAATGTAAATTCATTATATTCCACATAATAATAGGCATGGTGGTTATGCTAGACTTTGTGTTTAGACAAAGAGCAAGATAGAGGGCTTTATAAAGCCCACATACTGTAGCTGAACAGTGTATCTTCCATGATAAATGGAGGACGATGGGACTTTGGGGGATGTGTTAGGTAGAGATCAAAGATTTCTTCAAAGATTTTAACTGTTGGCAGATTTGTTGTCTGCTTCAGAGGTGGGTGAAAATCCTACCAACATACTGTAGGTGATGTGACAATGAGAAAAAGACATTGCCAAGAGCTGTATTTCACCCTGATCCGGTTATGTTGGCAGATAGTGTACTTCGTCAGCCCTGCCCTCACCTGTCTGACTCTTTTCAACAGCGAGGCAA
The DNA here is from genome assembly GCF_023373465.1 of Oncorhynchus keta. Lineage (NCBI taxonomy): Eukaryota > Metazoa > Chordata > Actinopteri > Salmoniformes > Salmonidae > Oncorhynchus > Oncorhynchus keta. Next base: position 37,262,008 of record NC_068427.1, on the reverse strand, counting down.
TATGTTTCAATCACAGTGTCTGTGTTCTGGCTGCAGTCACCTAACCACCTAACTAAACAGACAGGGTCTAGAGAGGGAAAGAGAGAGAGAGCAAGAGAGAGAGAGAGAGGTAGAGGGAGATAGAGAGAGAGAATGACAGTGTTAGAGAGAGACAGTGTTAGAGAGAGAGAGAGAGATAAGGGTGACTTTACTCGGTCCCTCCATCTTCCAGCACGCTACCTCAATACTCATCACTCTCTCCGTCTCACTCTCACTTTCTCTCTCTCCCTCCCTTTCCTGTATCTCATTTCCCCTCGTTCTCCCCCATCTCCCCCTGTCTCCCTCCCTCTCTCCCTCCATTTTTTTATTTTTATTTTTACCTTTATTTAACCAGGCAAGTCAGTTAAGAACATATTTATTTTCAATGACGGCCTGGGAACAGTGGGTTAACTGCCTGTTCAGGGGCAGAACGACAGATTTGTACCTTGTCAGCTCGGGGGTTTGAACTCGCAACCTTACGGTTACTAGTCCAACGCTCTAACCACTAGGCTATGCTGCCGCCCCATCTCCCCCTGTCTCCCTCCCTCTCTCCCCCATCTCCCCTGTCTCCCTCCCTCTCTCCCCATCTCCCCCTGTCTCCCTCCCTCTCTCCCCATCTCCCCCTGTCTCCCTCCCTCTCTCCCCCATCTCCCCTGTCTCCCTCCCTCTCTCCCCATCTCCCCCTGTCTCCCTCCCTCTCTCCCCCATCTCCCCCTGTCTCCCTCCCTCTCTCCCCCCATCTCCCCCTGTCTCCCTCCCTCTCTCCCCCCATCTCCCCCGGTCTCTCTCCCTCTCTCCCCCCATCTCCCCCGGTCTCTCTCCCTCTCTCCCCGCTCTCTCTCCCCTCCTCTGAGAGAGCAGCAGCTGAGCAACATCAGGTGTGTGACAGGTACTTGACGTCAGCGTCAGGCCAGTGATGGTCTGGCCCGGAGCATCTGCTGTGACAGCAGCCGGCCGCAGTGGAGGTCTCAGTGCCACGCCAACGCGCCATAGGTACAGGGGACTATAGGTTAATGAAGCTGGAGACCCTCCATGGACGCTCAGTTGCCTGCTGATTGCACCTTTGATTGTACATCTCACCCAACCATTCACTACCTAAACCCTGACATATTTTTATCCAGAGGAAGGAAACTGTTGCCCACTGACCCTCTGCGTCCCACAGCCATTCACTACCTAAACCCTGACATATTTTTATCCAGAGGAAGGAAACTGTTGCCCACTGACCCTCTGCATCCTACAGCCATTCACTACCTAAACCCTGACATATTTTTATCCAGAGGAAGGAAACTGTTGCCCACTGACCCTCTGCGTCCTACAGCCATTCACTACCTAAACCCTGACATATTTTTATCCAGAGGAAGGAAACTGTTGCCCACTGACCCTCTGCGTCCCACAGCCATTCAGTCATCCAAACCCCTGCTGAGCCACCATGAACTCCCAGTAACCCAGTCACCTGCTGACTACAGCTCCAAGACATTCACTACACAGCCAAACCCTGCCTGACACGTTTTTATCCAGAGTGAAAAAGGATGCTAAGTCCCTGGCTGTACCCCCTCCTACACTTTGTTCATGCATTGAGTGCTTAGTCACATTGTCTGAACAGAGCTATCAAAGGCAACCTTGGTCTCCGGCATGAAACAAAACATACATTAGTTCACTTGTGATGAGAGGAAGAGAAGGTGTGTGTGTGTGTGTGTGTGTGTGTGTGTGTGTGTGTGTGTGTGTGTGTGTGTGTGTGTGTGTGTGTGTGTGCGTGCGTGCGTGCGTGCGTGCGTGCGTGCGTGCGTGCGTGCGTGCGTGCGCGTAACAGAGAGAGACAGAGAGAGACTGTTTCCCAGGAACCCACAGAGATATAGCTGGGGCAACAGCAGAATGGTGTGGGCGTAACCCAACAGTAGAATGGTGTGGGTGTACCCCAACAGTAGAATGGTGTGGGTGTACCCCAACAACAGAATGGTGTGGGCGTAACCCAACAGCAGAATGGTGTGGGCGTAACCCAACAGTAGAATGGTGTGGGTGTACCCCAATAGCAGAATGCTGTGGGTGTACCCCAACAACAGAATGGTGTAGGCGTACCCCAACAACAGAATGGTGTAGGCATACCCCAACAACAGAATGGTGTAGGCGTACCCCAACAACAGAATGGTGTGGGTGTACCCCAACAACAGAATGGTGAGGGCGTAACCCCAACAACAGAATGGTGTGGGCGTACCCCAACAACAGAATGGTGTGGGCGTACCCCAACAACAGAATGGTGTAGGTGTACCCCAACAACAGAATGGTGTGGGTGTACCCCAACAACAGAATTGTATGGGCATATCATTAAACATATTAATTGATTGGCCAGTTCATCTTCCTCACCATCGGGTCAGCAGGTAGCCAAGTGGTTAGAGCGTTGGGACAGTAACCAAAAAGTTGCTAGATCGAATCCCTCAATGACGGCCTAGGAACAGTGGGTTAACTGCCTTGTTCAGGGGCAGAATGGCAGATTTTTACCTTGTCAGCTCAGGAATTCAATCTTGCAACCTTTCGGTTACTAGTCCAACGCTCTCACCACTAGGCTACCTGCCACCCCAATTTCTAGTTTTGATTCAAGAGTTAAATTAACACTGTAAAGAGTTATATTACATTTATTTACATTTAGTTATATGAACACAGTGTTGTGTAAGAACCCCAGTGTTGGTGTTAATTAATAAACAGAGTTGAACCAAAACCACACCCATCATTATCATATTTCCCAGAATGCTCTAGGTAGATTTTTTTGCATGTAAACTGATTGATTCGTTCATCATATGCTACTCACATAAAAATAACAGTTAAATGTAATTTATTTTTTCCTAATTTCATTACAGTTATAAATGTTCAACAAGTTCAAATTCAATCCATCATTCATTTAAAAATCTAAATAATAAACCATTCAAAATAATAAATAATACATTCAAATTAGACAAACCAAACGGTCATCCAACCAAACACAAAAAAACAACCAAACAAAAGCAATCAATCAATCAAAAAATCTATCAGAAAAATCTATCAGTCCATTCAGTCTGTTAGTCCATCCACAATGTGTCTGTGTCTTTGTGTTGACGGAGGTGAAGGGGTTGAGTCTTGTCTGACAGCTGCTGAAAGGAATTGGCAGCTGTGGTTGGTCTGTGCTGTGTCCAGTGTTTGTGTTGTGGCTTGTGGTCTGGTGATGGAACCGGGACTGGTGGAAGGACAACCTGAGTAGCGGGCAGACACACCTGGAAGCACAAGACCTAGAGGTCAGTGATGGTACTTCCCTGTGGCCTGCTAGCTCAAATGTAAATAAAATACTTATTTCACCTGTTACTGAACTGGTTGGTCCAGTTTAGATGTTTAACTTAGTTTTCCCAACCCTGGCCATCCTTCTGAATGCAGGATGCAGGTGAATAAACATTCTTAATGTTGAATATCCTCAGTCTGGTTGGATTCCGATAGGAATTACACATCACTTTGTAAACCAACATAATATGACTTGTAGGCCTGATGTGGCCACTGTATTAAGGGAAAACTACATGCATTATATTATCCTAACTATACTTGCTGACATTCTACAATATTTGTTTACCATTAGATTAGCTAACAACAGTGAGGGGGAAAAGTATTTGATCCTCTGCTGATTTTGTACGTTTGCCCTCTGACAAAGAAATGATCAGTCTATCATTTTAATGGCAGGTTTATTTGAACAGTGAGAGACAGGATAATAACACAAAAAAATCCAGAAAAACACATGTCAAAAATGTTATCAATTGATTCGCGTTTTAACGAGGGAAATAAGTATTTGACCCCTCTGCAAAAGTCATTAAGGTTCGAGGCTGACGTTTGGCAACTTGAACCTTCAGCTCCCTCCACAGATTTTCTATGGGATTAAGGTCTGGAGACTGGCTAGGCCTTGGCCATGTGTTTTGGGTCATTGTCATGCTGGAATACCCATCCACGACCCATTTTCAATGCCCTGGCTGAGGGAAGGAGGTTCTCACCCAAGATTTGACGGTACATGGCCCCGTCCATCGTCCATTTGATGCGGTGAATTTGTCTCCTTAGCAGAAAAACACCCCCAAAGCATAATGTTTCCACCTCCATGTTTGACGGTGGGGATGGTGTTCTTGGGGTCATAGGCAGCATTCCTCCTCCTCCAAACACGGCAAGTTGAGTTAGTTAATACATTTTTATTTATTCAACCTTTATTTAACCAGGAAGGGCTCATTGAGATTCTATTTTCAAGAGCGTCCTGGCCAAGATAGGCAGCACCAAGTCATTACAAAAAAATGACTGACAGACAACATGAAAAATTACAAGTAATCTATTAAAAACCATTGAATTCACAAGAGTATAAAATAGCAAATTAAAAACATTGGCAGGTCAGGGAATCAGCCTCAAAAACCTTCATTAGTGATTTAAAAACACAAATCGGGACGTTCTTCCAGTTTTAAAGTATTTTGTAAGGTGTTCCAAGACGATGGTGCAGAGTACATAAAAGCCCTTTTACCAAATTCAGTTCGGAAATTTGGAACAGTTAGCAGGATAAAGTCCAGCGAACAAAGAGAGTACCCACCACATTTCTGAACAATAAAAATGCACAAATAAAAAGGTAGTAAAACCAAAATGGCTTTGTAAATAAAAGTATACCAGTGACTGAGCCTACGAGTGACTAGAGAAGGCCAGCCAACCCTGGTATACAAAGTGCAGTGGTGCATAAGGGTTCTGCAGTTTAAAATAAATCTCAAAGTGCCATGGTAAAGAGTGTCAATTGATCTCAAACACTGAGCGGAAGCATTCATATATAAAATATCCCCAAAGTCTAGTAAAGGCATAAATGTAGCTGATACTAGCCTCCTTCTGGCTTCAAAAGAAAAACAGGCCTTATTCCTAAAATAAAATCCCAATTTCAGCTTCAATTTGTTTTGTAAATTGTTGAATATGCAATTTAAAAGAGAGGCCGTCATCAATTAAAATTCCAAGATATTTATATGAGGTTACAACCTCAATCTCCTTGCCCTGACAGGTAGTAATAGGTGAAAGGTTCAGAGGTCTATTTCTTGCATTAGAAAACACCATTAGTTTAGTTTTCTCAGTATTGAGGATAAGCTTCAATTGACACAAGGTATGTTGAACAGTATTAAAAAGCAGTTTGCATGTTCTGGAAAGCTTTTGTAAGAGACGAGGCACAAAAGTAAATAACAGTATCATCAGCATAAAAATGAAGTTGTGCATTTTGGACATTTTTGTCTAAATCATTTATATAAATAATGAATAAGAGAGGACCAAGTACAGAGCCTTGGGGCTCAAGACAGACAATTTAACAGACATAAGCCCATCAAATTGAGTGCACTGAGTTCTATCAGACAGATAGTTAGCAAACCATGCAACTGCATGCTCTGAAAGACCTACACTCGACAATCTCTGCCTTAGTATAGCATGATCAACTGTATCAAAAGCCGTAGAGAGATCAACAAAAAGTGAGACAGTGCTGTTTTTTGTCAATGGCTTCAGTGATATCATTTAAAACCTTCATGGCTGCTGTAATTGTACTGTTTCTTCCTGAGGCCCGATTGGTACATTTGACAAAATAGTTAGTAAATAAAAGCTGTGACAGCTTTGAGATTGGCCTATAATTATTTAAAATAGTTGGATCTCCCCCTTTTAAAAGTGGTAGGACAAATGCTGATTTCCAGATCTTTGGAATTTCATTACATTCCAGGGTTAGATTGAACAGAGATGTAAGTGTTTCAGCTATGAAATCAGCTGCCAGATTTAAAAAGCAGGGATCCAAAAGATCAGGACCTGCAGTCTTTCTCTGATCTAAGGATTTCAGGGCTTTATGTACTGTATCACCTGCACTGAGAATGGCAAAAAGCTAAAAGTTTGACCAGCTCTCACTGGTTCATCCACACAGGGTTGTACAGAGACAGATGACACTGAATCAAACAGCCTACCAGATGATACAAAGTGCTCATTGAAACAACTCAGCATTTCAGTTTTGTCATATATATAGCAACAGAGTCCTTCAAAACACATGACGGTAATTCATTAACATTACCAGACATAGACTTAATAGCCTTCCAAAACTTTCTAGGGTCATTCAGGGTATCAGTGGTAACAGACATAAAATATTCAGACTTGGCCTTCCTGAGATGAAAATAACACTTGTTTCGTAACTGCCTAAAAATAAGCCAATCAGCATCAGAACATGATTTCCTTGCTTTAGCCCAGGCTAGAATACGGTCGTGTATAATACAAGACAGCTCAGAAGAAAACCATGGATTATTCCGCCCTTTAACCCTGAACCTGCGGAATGGGGCATGTTTGTTTACTATTTGGGGAAAACCATTATGAAAGAATTCCGGCAGTTTTCACATCAGGGATAAACTCAATCTGCTCCAGTCAAAATAAAACAAATCATGAAGGAAAGCCTGCTCATTAAAACACTTCAGATTTCTCTTATGAATAAAGCATGGGTTTGTCTTAGGAACCTTAGTATTTCTACCAGCAACAACAGCACAATGGTCACTTAAATCATTACAAAAAACACCAACCGCAGAATATTTATGTGGAACATTTGTCAATATCAAATCAATCAGGGTAGATTTATCTGGGCATTTAAGATTTGGGCAAGTGGGTGAGTTAATCAACTGGGTAAGATTCATAGAATTTCAAAACATTTTTAAATCATCAGACACCGGCTTTAACCAACCATGATCATTTCACTGTAAAGAAGTTTAAACACAAGGTTCATCAAAGAAGAAAATGCATCACCGAGAGCAGAGGGGGGTCTATAACAGCCAATCACAGTTATAGAGAGCAGAGGGGGGTCTATAACAGCCAATCACAGTTATAGAGAGGCCCTTTGAACCCTCAATATTCAAAGCAAGAAATTCCAACTGTTTACAAATAGTTTCAGACTTCTCCACACTTACATGGAATTTAGATTTTACATATATAGCCACACCCCCACCTTTCTTAACCCGATCAGTGCAATAAACATTGTAACCACTTATACAAATATCCTTATCAAAAACAGACTTGCTGAGCCAGGTTTCAGAAAACACAATTACATCAGCATCAGTTGATTTAGCCCAAATCCTAACCACATCAATTTTTGAAAACAGGCTGGGTACATTTAACTGAAAAATACCAAAACCAGATCTTGATTTAAAATCAGAGGGGGTTTGGAGACATTGCATATCAGAGCCAGGGTTAGGTTGCATGTTACCTGATATCAACAAAAGAAGAATAACTAGGCACCTCTGTTTAATAACCTTGCACGGCTTCTCTTTTTTAAGAGACCTACTGCAAGCACATTCTACAAGTGAGTTTCCAGACAATACAAAACAGTCATTTAAAACCATTAGACTTTGGTAGTGACACAAATTTGTACTGTTCACATCATGCCACAAATACATCGGCACTTGGACGAGTGGACCGAGTGAAAAAGAGCGAGTTCCCGCAGACAAAATGTCCAATGGACGGGAGAGCACATTGTCAGATGTACCCAGAGACAATGTTCGTTTTCTCCAGAGTTCAGTAAAGTCAGTGCACAAAGCAATACCACAAAAACTGTCATTTTCTCTGACACAAAAAAATAAAAGTAGAGGCCAACAAAGGTAAGGGGAGAGAGAGACAGTGTGTATGTATGAGTCTGAATGTGAGTGTTTGCGCGTGTGAGTAGATTGGGTGTTGAGGTCGATAGAGAGAACATTGAGATTGTTGAGCTGCCACTGACAGATAGGCGAAGAGCAAAAAGGAGCAGCTTGGAAAAAGACACTCCACAAACCAATGCCAAAGAGCTCCATTTTGGTCTCATCTGACCACAACACTTTCACCCAGTTGTCCTCTGAATCATTCAGATGTTCATTGGCAAACTTCAGACGGGCATGTACAGTGGGGGGAACAAGTATTTAGTCAGCCACTAATTGTGCAAGTTCTCTCTTGACCATAGTGGAGTTTGGAGTGTGACTGTTTGAGGTTGTGGACAGGTGTCTTTTATACTGATAACAAGTTCAAACAGGTGCCATTAATACAGGTAACGAGTGGAGGACAGAGGAGCCTCTTAAAGAAGAAGTTACAGGTCTGTGAGAGCCAGAAATCTTACTTGTTTGTAGGTGACCAAATACTTATTTTCCACCATAATTTGCAAATAAATTCATAAAAAATCCTACAATGTGATTTTCTGGATTTTTTTTCTCATTTTGTCTGTCATAGTTGAAGTGTACCTATGATGAAAATTACAGGCCTCTCTCATCTTTTTAAGTGGGAGAACTTGCACAATTGGTGGCTGACTAAATACTTTTTTGCCCCACTGTATATGTGCTTTCTTGAGCAGGGGGACCTTGCGGGCGCTGCAGGATTTCAGTCCTTCACAGCGTAGTGTGTTACCAAATATTTTCTTGGTGACTATGGTCCCAGCTGCCTTGAGATCATTGACAAGAGCCTCCCGTGTAGTTCTGGGCTGATTCCTCACCGTTCTCATGATCATTGCAGCTACACGAGGTGAGATCTTGCATGGAGCCCCAGGAAAGTTCTTTTGTGTTTCTTCCATTTGCAAAAAGTCACACCAACTGTTGTCACCTTCTCACCAAGCTGCTTGGCGATGGTCTTGTAGCCCATTCCAGCCTTGTGTAGGTCTACAATCTTGTCCCTGACATCCTTGGAGAGCTTTTTGGTCTTGGCCATGGTGGAGAGTTCTGAATCTGATTGATTGATTGATTGGTTCTGTTGACAGGTGTCTTTTATCTTTTATACAGGTAACAAACTGAGATTAGGAGCACTCCCTTTAAGTGTGTGCTCCTAATATCAACTCGTTACCTGTATAAAAGACACCTGGGAGCCAGAAATCTTTCTGATTCTGAGGGGGTCAAATACTTATTTCCCTCATTAAAATGCAAATCAATTTATAACATTTTTGACATGTGTTTTTCTGGATTATTTTGGTTGTTATTCTGTCTCTCACTGTTCAAATAAACCTACCATTAAAATTATAGACTGATCATTTCTTTGTCAGTGGGCAAAGGTACAAAATCAGCAGGGGATCCAATACTTTTTTCCTTCACTGTAGCTATATAAACCACGCCCCTCTGTAAACACACTTTCTACAATGTTGGTTACAAGGTGGTACATTTAAATTAGGTAAGAGAATATCAAATTGATGGATTAAAATTTGTGTTAAGGGGATGTCACCCTATCCCCTTAATAATCCCAACTCCTGAATCCAAGTGTTTGACATGGGGGAGGGGACCAGTAACTATGATCAAACTTTATCAATGTAGAATCAACAGCAATTTTTTAAACTTTGATTTGGTTTCATCAAAATATCATCACATTTCATGAAAAACATGATTTTGACCTATAAATAATATTTTAATAAGAACATATTCATGTCGGATCTCAATTCATGAAGACCACAGGACTGAAAATGAATGAATGCAGTAATGATGTCTCTGTCACTAGCAAACACAATCATGGTTGTTACTGAAAACTCAAAAATTCCCTTAAAATGCACCCTGGGCAATATGCAAATTAGGCTTAAAAGCCTATAGCAGTGTTTCCCAACCCTAGTCCTCCAGTACCCCCATCAGTACACATTTTATTGTAACCCTGGATAAGCACAATAGATTCAACTTGTCAACTAATCATCATGCCCTCAATGAGCAGAGTGTGTTTGTCCACAGGTACAATGAAACTGTGTTCTGTTGGGGGTACTGGTTGACCAGGGTTGGGAAACACAGTCCTATAGCAGGGCTATTCATTTCCAGTCCTGGAGGGCTGAAACATTTCTGGTTTTGGATTTTTGTATGGTCTTTCAAAGAACCATCCCTCTTATGGTTCTTCAGGGACGCTAAAATGACCCTCCTATGGCATCGCCCTCGAGAACCTTATTTGGTTCCAACAAGCATCTTTGTTTTTAAGAGGGTGGTGTATGTGTGCATTTGTGTTTGTGCGTGCACATGTGTGTGTTTGTGCATGCACATGTGTGTGTTTGTGCGTGCACATGTGTGTGTTTGTGCGTGCACATGTGTGTGTTTGTGCGTGCACATGTGTGTGTTTGTGCGTGCACATGTGTGTGTTTGTGCGTGCACATGTGTGTGTTTGTGCGTGCACATGTGTGTGTTTGTGCATGCACATGTGTGTGTTTGTGCATGCACATGTGTGTGTTTGTGCGTGCACATGTGTGTGTTTGTGCGTGCACATGTGTGTGTTTGTGCGTGCACATGTGTGTTTGTGCGTGCACATGTGTGTGTTTGTGCATGCACATGTGTGTGTTTGTGCATGCACATGTGTGTGTTTGTGCATGCACATGTGTGTGTTTGTGCATGCACATGTGTGTGTTTGTGCATGCACATGTGTGTGTTTGTGCATGCACATGTGTGTGTTTGTGCATGCGTACACCTCAAAGTCACTCATGTTGGATATTCCAACTAGGATCCAGCTGTCATGCAGCTCATAGTTCCGGCCCCTAAACCCATCCCTCCTAATCAACACTACAATTTAAAAAAGGAGCCATTTGAAAGTGCAGACAATTTTTCATAATCCAGGGTTTTCAGTTAGGACACATAGCAAAGGAAGTCCCAAGAAGACTGAGGCACAGGAGAATTGCCTGTCTGCCAAGAATGGAGGGAAGCAAAGCCGTCTTCTTCATAAAACCTGAGAAAAAACAACCAATTTAAATGGAACCCAGCATGGAGATGTGAAGAGTGGCAGTTGGAATGGAAAAGATAAAAATGTCACCTGGAGAGACAGGGAGGCCTATTTTCTACCAGCATCCGTTCAGTCTCATCGTCTACGACAGACAGCGGAACAACAACGGCGGAAACAAAAGACAGACAGAGAGAACAAAGCCAAACAGAAAATCACCAAATTGCTTGTCAGAAAATGAAAACTATTGTTTCCAACAGGCTGCTCTGCTCCCAAGAGACCTGCCGTCAATGACAAAGACAAATGTGCGTGTCAAAGACAAGTCTATCTGTGGTGGCGAAGGCTGGATTCATAACAAGTGGAAGAAATTGTTGACTGCTTTTGAAAGCAGTTAAACAGGCCAATTGTTGTTTTGTTATCCTGAACAATTGAAAGTATATGTATCATTGCCTATCTCTCTCTGACAAGAAAACACGGTGGCTCTATTTTTATCAACTTTCCATTTAGATGTAAGAAGAGTTAGTGCTCTATTCAATCTGTCAAGATGAAGTGTTACAGATTCTGCAACAGAAATGTAAAGGTCATTTCCGATTGTACCGACATATGTAGCGTTTACCGTGAATGAGGTCTCCGCTAAAGCGGGGAACATTGTATTTAAATGTAAGTGCAGTGCCTCTAAGCTAACTACACTACAGTACAATACTATTCTTGCTCTCTGCACTGCAATCCAACTACCCTGAAAGAGAAATACTTGTGAGTATGACTGACATAGAGCAGGGTTTCCCCCACCGGTGCCCTAGCACTATACAGCTGATTCAAATAACCAAATCATCATCAAGCTTTGATGATTTCAATCAGCTGTGTAATGCTAGGGCAACAAAAACAAGATGTGCACCTGGGGGGGCTAAGGACCAGGTTTGGGAAACGTGTGAAGTGTGAGGACGAATGCCGGAGTACTATTACATTCCAGTTGATCCCCTGGGTCATGAACGTTGTGCATACCGTGTTCTGATCCAGGCTAAGGCACACCCAAACAAATGCTTATCCAAACCATGAACGTTGTGCATACCGTGTTCTGATTCAGGCTAAGGCACACCCAAACAAATGCTTATCCAAACCATGAACGTTGTGCATACCCTGTTCTGATCCAGGCTAAGGCACACCCAAACAAATGCTTATCCAAACCATGAACGTTGTGCATACCATGTTCTGATCCAGGCTAAGGCACACCCAAACAAATGCTTATCCAAACCATGAACGTTGTGCATACCCTGTTCTGATCCAGGCTAAGGCACACCCAAACAAATGCTTATCCAAACCATGAACGTTGTGCATACCCTGTTCTGATCCAGGCTAAGGCACACCCAAACAAATGCTTATCCAAACCATGAACGTTGTGCATACCGTGTTCTGATCCAGGCTAAGGCACACCCAAACAAATGCTTATCCAAACCATGAACGTTGTGCATACCCTGTTCTGATCCAGGCTAAGGCACACCCAAACAAATGCTTATCCAAACCATGAACGTTGTGCATACCGTGTTCTGATCCAGGCTAAGGCACACCCAAACAAATGCTTATCCAAACCATGAACGTTGTGCATACCGTGTTCTGATTCAGGCTAAGGCACACCCAAACAAATGCTTATCCAAACCATGAGACTTGTGCTTGTCCAGGCCACAACAAAAACATTTACTGAGGTACTGGACATGGGAAACACTGTTCTAGGGGGTAGAGGGTCTTTATGGACTTAACAATAATAATAATAATAATATTGTTGATATGTTTCATTAACTGGAAATGGGAAACACTGTTCTAGGGGGTAGAGGTTCTTTATGGACTTAACAACACTGTTGATATGTTTCATTAACTGGAAATGGGAAACACTGTTCTAGGGGGTAGAGGTTCTTTATGGACTTAACAACACTGTTGATATGTTTCATTAACTGGAAATGGGAAACACTGTTCTAGGGGGTAGAGGGTCTTTATGGACTTAACAACACTGTTGATATGTTTCATTAAGTGGAAATGGGAACTAATGTTTCCTACAGCCCTGACAGAACAACCAGAATAACATAGCATGTATGTTCCTCCATAACTACAGTATTGAGAAATATTACTACAGTTAATTGTGAAACTGAAAATTAAGGGGAGGAGAAGAGTGGATATATATTTTCAAAATGTATTTTTAATAAGGTGCTTAAAATCTCATATACATTAGTTTTTGGTTTCACAGAACAAGGATAAGAACATCTATATCCCCCAACCCAGGGGGAAGTGTAATGGAAACGTGTGTTTCACTACTGTACACATACAGACTACATCATCGACACAGTGTGGGTGGGGACAGGATGCACAGATCACAGGTAATTAAGGCAACATGTCACAAGGTATTGAAGGTAAAGAGCATAGAGGTAAAACAAAGTGTTCTATCACTATGGTAACGATAACAATAACACTTCTCTAGACAGAGTGTAAAAAATGTAAAACAAGGAGTAAATGAAAGGCAAGCTTTTTAGGGCATACATTATACCCCAAAGAAAACTTTTTTCTACCCCAAAGAAAACTTTTTCCACAGACAGTTTCTCTGCCATACAGCTGAGTGACTGGGAACCCCTTGTACAGAGGTTGTCAGTTCCCAGTCGCACCTTGCGGATGAGTGATTAGGTGACAAGGTCAGGAGGTGTGCTAGACCTGTCACTCTAAACTCTGTGCCGAGTTTGTTCCTTGTTGTTCCTGTCTTTTCTGTGGATGTCACTTTTCTGAGCGTCTGTTACGCGTCTGTTTTTTTTTGGTGGGAAGCATCACCACCAACTCCATGCATGCCAGGGAAAGAGCTGCTAACAGAACCACTCCCTATTTTGTCAGTGTCCCCAGCACAGCGCTCCCTGCTGGTGAACGTTGTGCATTACATGTAGACCAGCTTCCTGGTTATGTTATGTGGCTCCATTACCACATTTCCATACAGAATCAGCCACGTCTCAGCTGGGCAACAGAAAGCAGTATTCCCATATTTCATTATAGAGTCTCTGTATTTGTCTGTTACTGTTATCAACTGTGTTAGTGTTCTGATCCCTCAATACATAAATATCTGGAATAATAACAGAGATATCTACTGAGGAATATAGAAAAATAATAATGCATTGCCAAGTTGAAATTGGAAAAAATCTCCCACATATTAAAACAAACTAAAAACTAAGAAAATAACATTTGAGAACATCTAAAATGTCTACATAATAACCAACTCGGAAACAAAATGGCTGACTCCTGTAGTCAGTTTCTTTAACAACGCTGAAAGGTCACAATGGGGAAACTGCTACTTCCTACTTCCTCATTATCAACTGCTAATGAAAACGGATCGTCTCATTACACCATGAGACCTGTACAGCAGAGCCTCGAAATACACAGAAAGAGTTCTGACTTTGCATGCTGAGAGAGACACTCAATGGGGCTCATTCAATCACGGCCCACGACACTGGCAGGGACCAATCAATTCAATAGGGAGATTTTAAAAATATATAAATGATATATAAATGCAGGAGGAGAGGAACGGTTTGTCATTATCAGTCTTGCATAATATTCCTTGAGAGAGAGGGGGGGGTTAAAAAGGGAGCTCATATGTCACTATTAAACAACAGGTACTCAGGTCATTTGCAGAACAGCTCAGTTTGACAGTTTCCCCCCTGCCATTCATAACCAGCAGTTATGAGTGACACTAAAACGCTATGCGGTCCCTTGTTAGAATAGACGGGCACGGTTGGGCCTGTTGATTGGCTGCTAGAGCTCCTCAGCCAATCATGCCTCTCCTTCCAGATTAAAACCAGAGAACAGCCAGGTCACAGGTCACCTGCCACAGAGTGCCTCTTTAGACATTACTTCTGTAAACAACAACAGTCCCTCATCATGCCATGACCGGGTAAAAAACAACGGTTCAAAGACGATGCTGCATCTGAGGACCAGGCCAGCAGGACAAACAGTCCCTTACAGTTAAACATTAATGACTAACTGTCTGAGGCCCTCGGCTCTTCAGCTCTTCTCATTGGCTACATGGAAATCACAATGCCTCAACGACCACCGTCATATAACACATTTACAACTACAGTTAGTTATAATTAATATAAGGTCAAAAAGGGGGCTAGGTTGGACTTCCTATATCGCTTATTTTTCTCCTCTTCTTTGTGCAATGTGTTTAACACTGTTCCAGTCTTTGTTTTCCTCTTGGGTCAGTTTGTTTGTGTGTTGTCTGTCAGACTGAGACGAAGACGTCGAGGTAGAGGCGGTCGTAGGATTCCCTGAAGAAGAGGATGAGGACCAGGCTGAAGGCACAGGAGCCCGTCAGACACCAGTTCAGCCACGACAAATCTGAGGAGACGGGGAGAAGAGAAGAGGGGGAAAAGGAACAGTATTTGTTGGTAAATCTTTGTTGAAGGTCACTCATCTGTATCTCTCTACACACTGCAGGCAAGTCATCATCGGTACACTACTGTTCTTTATAACAGATGTTAAGAATAACCAATCACTTAGTTCAAGTATTGACTTCGTTACTGTGTATAAACCGATGCCAGAAACCGATGATATACAATAGTATAACGTGATGAAGTTATTTATGTCCATTACCTCAAAACAAGCCCTAATCACACAATATAACCTAGAGTGTGAATGAATTAGCTGAACTTTGTTTCATGCATCTAAATAATGTTATATGAGTAATAGCACATTTTCCTCTGCAGCATTGACCTAAACCCTAGCGTAGAGCTCAGCAGACCTGTAATGAAGAGGTTATGGAAGGCCAGGTGGAGAGAGCATACATCTTGACTCACACATTACTTCCTGTTGCTGCCCCAGGAAAACCATCGATAGGTCTCCTGCTCAGATATAGTTAGCTGCACAATACTAGGCATGCCGTCCAACATGATGTAGAGGTGTGGGTGAGAGAAAGAGAGACAGAGACAGAAAGATAGTGATTGGGGTGCCCAGCATCCCCATCACTAAGAGGGGAACCACACGGCCTGATAAGGGAGAAGATAAAAGGTCTCCAGCAGCTATCTGAGCCCTGATAAAGGACCAGCAGGAACCAGTAGTACTAAATATTGAGAAATGAGATCAAAACACACTGACCCCTGAGGACTAAATGTTTATTTTTTATCAAACCTTTATTTAACTACGCAAGTCAGTTAAGAACAAATTCTTATTTTCAATGATGGCCTACTGGGGAACAGTGGATTAACTGCATAGTTCAGGAGCAAAATGACAGGTTTTTTACCTTGTCAGCTCGGGATTCAATCCAGCAACCTTTCGGTTACTGGCCCAACGCTCTAACCACTAGGTTACCTGCCACCGCGACTAAGCAGAGCATACATCTTAAAACCCCTCTGCAGAGCATACATCTTAAAACCC
>NC_068427.1:37075940-37238440 GCF_023373465.1 Oncorhynchus keta | reverse complement strand
CTCAGTGGACAGAGAGAGAGAGAACATCTGTGAGTCCAGAGCTCAGTGGACAGAGAGAGAGAGAACATCTGAGTCCAGAGCTCAGTGGACAGAGAGAGAGAACATCTGTGAGTCCAGAGCTCAGTGGACAGAGAGAACATCTGAGTCCAGAGCTCAGTGGACAGAGAGAGAGAGAGAGAGAGAACATCTGAGTCCAGAGCTCAGTGGACAGAGAGAGAGAGAACATCTGTGAGTCCAGAGCTCAGTGGACAGAGAGAGAGTTAAGAGAAGTGATGAGGTGGAAGATGTTTCATCCTGAAGTAGCACAATCATTAATCAGGTTAGATCAGTAACCTGTTGCCTGGTTGTGTGGGAAGTTATGGGAGTTGTGTTTATCTGACAGCTCTGTCTCCACAGCCTGCCTGACCCAGACTCATCCATTTAGATGAAGACAGAGAGTACAGAGAGGGAGGAGAGATGTGTGAATTGGTGTGGAGTCTGAATGAATGCTAATGTGTCTATGTATGCCCACCAACCAACCAAATCTCTCAGGTAATCCAGTCAGGTATTTGGTGGTAAAGAAGTGACTAACCGGCTCAAGAGCAGCCAATGGTCCCAGTGACATCATCAGTGAGGAGTAGCAGGGCTGCAGTGTGTGGAAAGTAAGAGAGAAAGCAAAACTATTTGGAGTTGCTTGAACAGCAAATCAAAGGGGAATAGGAGTGGACATAATTTCCCTTTCTGAACAGTAATAATGAAAGAGCCTCTGGGGAGAGAGACGATGAGGCAATTCCTCACAAGCTATCATAGCTCCAGTACCTCAGTGTTCAGTTAAAAAGGACAATTTAAATTATGTTTTCACTTCTTCCTCTGGCTCTACACGGAGTGTACCAAACATTAGGAACACCTGCTCTTTCAATGACAGACTGACCAGGTAAATTCAGGTGAAAGCTATGATCCCTTATTGATGTCACTTGTTAAATCTACTTCAAATCAGTGTAGATGAAGGGGAGGAGACAGGAGGATGCTTAAGCCTTGAGACATGGATTGTGTATGTGTGCCAGAGGGTGAATGGGCAAGACAAAAGATTTTGAACGGGTATGGTAGTAGGTGCCAGGCGCACCAGTTTGTGTCAAGAACTGCTGGGTTTTTCACGCTCAACAGTTTCCTGTGTGTATCAAGAATGGTCCACCACCCAAAGGGCATCCAGCCAATTTGACACAACTATGGGAAACATTGACGTCAACATGGGCCAGCATCCCTGTGGAACTCTCTCAACCTCTTGTAGAGTCCCAGCTCCTGATGAATTGAGGTCGTTCTGAGGGCAAAAGGGGTGAGGGGTTGCAACTCAATATTAGGTAGGTGTTCTCTTCTCCTTCTGTCTGTGTCTCTGTCGATTTCAGAAGTGAGGGTCTAAAAGCTGATAAAAACCCCTGACCAGCGGGAGGGAGTGGAATAACATAAACAGCTGCAGACACCCACAGGCTGGTACACAAAGCAGGGACACGAGGGACTGAGGGAAGTGCGTCAAGGCCAGACACAGACGGCTAGTTAGCTCTGACACCTCACCCTATGCACGTTGTGGTGAACGTAATACTGCCACACAGGCTGTCATGAGTCACGACCACAGTAAAATTCCATGACTGTTGAGGTAATCTCCTTTTATGCATTCTGGATATGTGTTGGTAGAACCCAATTCGCTAATGACAGTCTGGTCGCTAATGGCCTGGTACTCAGGGCTCTATTGTCCCTCCATCAGGTCCTAATGGCCTGGTACTCAGGGCTCTATTGTCCCTCCATCAGGTCCTAATGGCCTGGTACTCAGGGCTCTATTGTCCCTCTAACCACTCTGACATCAATGCAAATGCGATCGAAAATCACATCAAACACTTATCATCAAAACAGTATCATGCTTTTAAAACTCACCTCAATGTGATTTATCAATTTGAAGAAAGAAAACAGGTTGAAACTGAGTGGAAAACATGGTCATTTGGGTGCTGTTTCAAACATTACACTAAATGGACAGTGCTTTGTAAGGTGATGATACTTTTAAAACCACATATGCATATTAGAGTTTATTGACACAACTGTGGGAAGCATTGGAGTCAAGTTGGGCCAGCATCCCCGTTGAACTCTTCCCACACCTTGTAGATTCCCAGCTCCTGACCAATTGAGTGGAAAAAGGCACATAGGCATATTTATGAGCCCAAGCCCCCAAAAAATAATGGAATTAAAATAATGATTGTGCTGTTATACAATACATAGCATATTACGCATAGCAAAATAAATATGACAAAAAATAACTGATTCAAAATGTCCGGTTTAATTGTCTCCAAATTAAACCGGAAGCCAGCCGCACCAATGTGTCAGAGGAAACCTTGTACAGCTGCCAACCGAAGTCAGCGTGCAGGCGTCCAGTCCGCCACAAGGAGTTGCTAGAGCGCAGTGGGACAAGGACATCCTGGTCGGCCAAAACCTCCCATAACCTGGACCACGCTGGGCCAATTGTGCAATGCCTCATGGGTCTCCCGGGCGCGGCCGGCTGCGACACAGCCTGGGATCGAACCCGGGTCTTTAGTGACACCTCTAGCACTGTGATGCAGTGCCTAGTAACAGGGAGGCCCACTGTATTTGATTTTGAATAGCCTAGTAACAGGGATTTTGATATATTTAATGAATAGGCTGACATTACCTTTAGCTACAGAATATCTCACCACAATGCATTGCCAGCTCCTCCTCTCTCTCCTTCATTCCTTTCTCCAGCGCGGAGAGAGAGGGGCTGTCAAAAGTTTAATGAAATATGTTTTGTTTTGAAAACATGTTAAGATTGACATTCCAGAACAGATTTCACTTGGTTTCCCAAATGAAGAACTGGGTAGCTGCAGGAACAATGTTGGAGAGCCCATGGCATACAGAGGTTGGGTAGCTGCAGGAACAATGTTGGAGAGCCCATGGCATACAGAGGTTGGGTAGCTGCAGGAACAATGTTGGAGAGCCCATGACATACAGAGTACTGGGTAGCTGCAGGAACAATGTTGGAGAGCCCATGGCATACAGAGGTTGGGTAGCTGCAGGAACAATGTTGGAGAGCCCATGGCATACAGAGTACTGGGTAGCTGCAGGAACAATGTTGGAGAGCCCATGGCATACAGAGTACTGGGTAGCTGCAGGAACAATGTTGGAGAGCCCATGGCATACAGAGTACTGGGTAGCTCCAGGAACAATGTTGGAGAGCCCATGGCATACAGAGTACTGGGTAGCTGCAGGAACAATGTTGGAGAGCCCATGGCATACAGAGTACTGGGTAGCTGCAGGAACAATGTTGGAGAGCCCATGGCATACAGAGTACTGGGTAGCTGCAGGAACAATGTTGGAGAGCCCATGGCATACAGAGTACTGGGTAGCTGCAGGAACAACGTTGGAGAGCCCATGGCATCCAGAGGTTGGGTAGCTGCAGGAACAATGTTGGAGAGCCCATGGCATACAGAGTACTGGGTAGCTGCAGGAACAATGTTGGAGAGCCCATGGCATACAGAGTACTGGGTAGTTGCAGGAACAATGTTGGAGAGCCCATGGCATACAGACGTTGGGTAGCTGCAGGAACAATGTTGGAGAGCCCATGGCATACAGAGGTTGGGTAGCTGCAGGAACAATGTTGGAGAGCCCATGGCATACAGAGTACTGGGTAGCTGCAGGAACAATGTTGGAGAGCCCATGGCATACAGAGTACTGGGTAGCTGCAGGAACAGTGTTGGAGAGCCCATGGCATACAGAGTACTGGGTAGCTGCAGGAACAATGTTGGAGAGCCCATGGCATACAGAGTACTGGGTAGCTGCAGGAACAATGTTGGAGAGCCCATGGCATACAGAGTACTGGGTAGCTGCAGGAACAATGTTGGAGAGCCCATGGCATACAGAGTACTGGGTAGCTGCAGGAACAATGTTGGAGAGCCCATGGCATACAGAGTACTGGGTAGCTGCAGGAACAATGTTGGAGAGCCCATGGCATACAGAGGTTGGGTGGGCAGAATATCACCTGTCGCGCAGCGAGAGGCTGCGTGCTCCTAAGACAGTGTTGATGCATGGAGTGAAATACGTATCCTTATAAGCCCAGACATTTCTTTATGCAATCCTGTGTGAAAGCAGAGTTTTGATGGTTGTAACTAAAAAAAGGATCCCAGCTGCTACTACATTTATTTCTCAGCTGCTCATATTAAGCACAAGCTCCGCTATAAAACACGAGTATCCTACCCGGCATGATTGAAAAACAAACTGTGTGGAAATGGCCTCTATTCGCTATTCCAGTGCATACGGATGACTTGTTCCTGCCCCTATTTCTGCTCTTTCGATAATTATTAGTAATGACAAATTAAATTGAGAATAGTCTGTTGGGTGAAAATATTATGGCTTGATGAGAAAACAGCGTGTCTAGTCTGAGGAAAGGAGTGCAAGTTTTTTGTGTGACTTTCTCAAATCAATAGCCTCTAGTGCAGCCCATATAAAGCACCAGTCAAAAGTTTGGACACACCTACTCATTCCAGGGTTTTTATTCATTTATTCATTTATTTATGTATTTAGAGAATCCCAAGAGTGTGGAAAGCTGTCATCAAGGCAAAGGGCGGCTACTTTGAAGAATCTCAAATATATTTTGATTTGTGTAACACTTTTTTGGTTACTACATGATTCCATATGTGTTATTTCAGAGTTGATGTCTTCCCTATTATTCTACAATGTAGAAAATAGTTTTAAAAAATAAGAAAAACCCTTGAATGAGTAGTTGTGTCTAAACTTAATGTATGTTTTGATTTCTAAGATATTCTAAGGTTTGTATCATTCTAAGGTTTGTATCGTAAAGTCTCCAAATAACTCTAAATCTAGCGTATAGGATCTGTTTCAAATGATCACTTTTACCCTCAACATAGCCACTTCATATGCACACTCGCTCCGGAATGGGAAAAATATCCTTTCTATTGTACTCAGTAAGTTCAATTATATTGTTCTTACTATAAAATCATATAATATAAAATAATGGCTTGGGACTTATAAGCATATCTTGTCTGCTAAATGAACAAGCCAACAGCCTCTGGAATGGCACTTAGCCAGATAACATAAAGTAGGCCAACAACTCATATTCTGTTCTTCTGAAATACATTTTTCTTTATATCATAATGTTTCTTTAGACCTGCCTAAAATAAATCATGGACGTATTGTGACGGTGTACATGAAATGTATGTATTGTGACGGTGTACATTAAATGTATTTATTGTGACGGTGTACATTAAATGTATTTATTGTGACGGTGTACATTAAATGTATTTATTGTGACGGTGTACATTAAATGTATTTATTGTGACGGTGTACATTAAATGTATTTATTGTGATGGTGTACATTAAATGGATGTATTGTGATGGTGTACATTAAATGTATGTATTGTGACGGTGTACATTAAATGTATTTATTGTGACGGTGTACATTAAATGGATGTATTGTGATGGTGTACATTAAATGTATGTATTGTGACGGTGTACATTAAATGGATTTATTGTGATGGTGTACATTAAATGTATTTATTGTGACGGTGTACATTAAATGGATGTATTGTGATGGTGTACATTAAATGGATTTATTGTGATGGTGTACATTAAATGGATGTATTGTGATGGTGTACATTAAATGTATTTATTGTGATGGTGTACATTAAATGTATTTATTGTGATGGTGTACATTAAATGGATTTATTGTGATGGTGTACATTAAATGGATTTATTGTGATGGTGTATATTTAATGGATTTATTGTGATGGTGTATATTTAATGGATTTATTCAACTTTTTGAATTGTAGATGTTCCAAAGGCATGCATCAGCAGCCTGTACGCAGCTTGTATGTGTGGAGGCCTGGAGAATGCTAAATGTGTTCATGTTAATTAACAGTCAATTATCGTGAGACAAGCATGTATTTGCATGACAATAGCTGACACAATTTCATGGCCGCCACAGACTTACGCACGCGCATACACACACACATACACGCAAACTCACACACGCACAGAGGCTGAGTCGCGAGCAGAAGTCACTTATTGCTGCCGCAATTATTCCTAATTGTGGTCAATGATGCTGGTGCATTTAAAATGGACGTCACGTTTCAGACTGATTTATTCCTCCCATTCTCACTTTCCTCAGTTTTTGTTTTTTTAGGGGAAAGGGGAATGAAGCTGGCTGACATTTGTCTGATATAAATATGACTTAACTAATCGAAATGAAATCATTAAACGTTCAATAAAACAAAATGAGAATAATTACTTTCTATTACTGTCAGAATATTCAGACTAGGTGGGAAGACATCGAGACTGTTGTGTAATTTAATATGTCTGTGTGTATTTCAAATAGGAGGTGTGATTATAGTATCAACTGTTCCCACCACAATCATTCAAAAACATCCCAGAAATGAAAGAGCAACTGCAAAACAAAATCATTGTTCTGGATCAACATGTCTCTACACAGAGCTATGGTCTTCGCTGCCTCCATAACACTCACTAAAGGTTACAGATTACAGATACAGTTGACGTCGCAACTTTACATACACTTAGGTTGGAGTCATTAAAACTCGTTTTTCAACCACTCCACACATTTCTTGTTAACAAACTATAGTTTTGGCAAGTCGGTTAGGACATCTACTTTGCGCATGACACAAGTACTTGTTCCAACAATTGTTTACAGACAGATTATTTCACTTATAATTCACTGTATCACAATTCCAGTGGGTCAGAAGTTTACATACACTAAGTTGGCTGTGCCTTCAAACTGCTTGGAAAATTCCAGAAAATTATGTCATGGCTTTAGAAGCTTCTGATCAGCTAATTGACATAATTTGAGTCAATTGGAGTTGTACCTGTGGATGTATTTCAAGGCCTACCTTCAAACTCAGTGCCTCTCTGCTTCACGTCATGAGAAAATCAAAAGAAATAAGCCAAGACCTCAGAAAAAAAATGGTAGACCTCCACAAGTCTGGTTCATCCTTGGGAGCAATTTCCAAACACCTGAAGGTACCAGGTTCATCTGTACAAACAATAGTACGCAGGTATAAACACCATGGGACCACGCAGCCGTCATACCGCTCAGGAAGGAGACGCATTCTGACTCCTAGAGATGAACGTACTTTGGTGCGAAAAGTGCAAATCAATCCCAGAACAACAGCAAAGGACCTTGTGAAGATGCTGGAGGAAACATGTACAAGAGTATCTATATACACAGTCAAATTAGTCCTATATCGACATAACCTGAAAGGCCGCTCAGCAAGGAAGAAGACGCTGCTCCAAAACCGCAATAAAAAAAACAGACTATGGTTTGCAACTACACATGGGGACAAAGATCGTACTTTTTTGGAGAAATGTACTCTGGCCTGATGAAACAGAAATGCAACTGTTTGGCCATAATGACCATCGTTATGTTTGGAGGAAAAAGGGGGAGGCTTGCAAGCCGAAGAACACCATGTCAACCGTGAAGCACGGGGGTGGAAGCATCATGTTGTGGGCGTGCTTTGCTGCAGGAGGGACTGGTGCACTTCACAAAATAGATGTCAACATGAGGAGGGAAAGGATGTGGATATATTGAAGCAACATCAAGACATCAATCAGGAAGTTAAAGCTTGGTCGCAAATGGGTCTTCCAAGTGGACAATGACCCCAAGCATACTTCCAAAGTTGTGGCAAAATGGCTTAAGGACAACAAAGTCAAGGTATTGGAGTGGCCATCACAAACCCCTGACCTCAATCCTATAGAACATTTGTGGGCAGAAGTGAAAAAGCGTGTGCGAGCAAGGAGGCCTATAAACCATTTGAAACATTTGATCCAAGTTAAACAATTTAAAGGCAATGCTACCAAATACTGCCGACCTACTGGGAATGTGACGAAAGAATTAAAAGCTGAAATAAATCATTCTCTATACTATTATTCTGACATTTCACATTCTTAAAATAAAGTGGTGATCCTAATTGACCTAGGACAGGGAAATGTTACTAGGATTAAATGTAAAAAAAAAAAATGAGTTTCAATGTATTTGGCTAAGGTGTATGTAAACGTCCGACTTCAACTGTATGTCACCAAAGAACATATTATTAATCTCATAGTTTTGTACTTCAGACAAATTTGGCAAAGTTTACAAAAAAAAGTTTGAAGAAAACAGAAGAGTGGCAATTATTTCAGCTCTGTGAATTATTTCTGTTTCCCGTGTTGAAGTCTTGACAACAAACGCAACCAATATTGCCGCCTACCCCACACAAGCCCTAACTCCTCCACATAGACGAGGCGTCTTTGATGCTCAACAATACGTCTCCCTGCTCTCTATTCCACCCACCACTCCATAGCTAAATCACATAAACAACTAGCAGATGAACTCTAAAGTACCAACAACTGTAGCAGTATGTTTTCATATAGCCAGTGTTGTCTCCATTCATGTTTTCAGACAGACTCAGTGGTTAAGTGACCTTAGGGATTAGGCTCGACTGCTTCCCAAATGGTACCCTATTTCCTATATAGTGGCTCTGGTCAAAAGTAGTGCACTACATAATAGGAATAGGGTGCCATTTTGGACAAAACACTCTGCTGGGATAGAAGACCGTTGGGACCCACTAAGGTGATATTAAAATAGACATTTAATACATTTACAAATGTATAACTTCTTTAAAAAACCGTAGCCAAAAAATAAATGAACATCCTTGAGGCTGAGGTTGCCAATTTTAAATATAGGAGGGAGTGGGGAGGATTTTGAAAAGGCTAAGATTTTCAAATCAGATTTAATTCCACACCAACATATCTGTCACATCAATTACGGTTATAAGCTAAAATTAATGACAGATGAATTACAGGTAGGAGAGAAAATATTGGAGCTTCATCATACTGTTAGTGGTGTATATTCTCCTGAGTTCATCCCCAATGATTGATCAACAGGAACTAGTTGGATTTAGCTGTAGTTATTAGTATCTCAACTAGTATCTAAACCAATGGGCTCTACATTCCTAGAGACATGTAAATATCACATGAATTGGTCCTAACACTCAGCCCTGAGGAACACCAACTGCTCTGTTTATAAAGGTCTGAGCTGCTGGCAGTCATTAAGAGTGTGAAGTCCACACAGGAATACCACAAGAGTGTGCTACTCAAGATGTCGGGGGCCATAATTACAGATCTCAGACCAGCCTCAGCTGGGTATAGCCTCTGAGCATCACTCAGAGCAGAACAGAAGAGAGAGAGAGAGTGAGTGAGACTAATGGGTAACAAACCACACTACTCTCTGTGACCGCAACAAGGTCAGATTTGAAAAGCTAAAGTTGTGCCAAAGCGCTCTAATCTCGGTTGAATCTTCCTGGGTGTCAGAGGGAGAGAGGAAGCTGCCAACACGGTTACCTTCTCAGTTCTGACCACATGGCCTCAGTCTCCAGTACACAAACAAACCCCTCTGTACACATCCAGCAGGCTATCATTCACCACCACCGTCTAGAAGGGGGAAAATGTATACTTTATGAGGCCTGTATCAGTTTCCTGATCCTACACTACAGACATCTCTATCTGACACCACCTGGCTGTCCACATGACACGGTTCTGTGTCCTAAACAGCACCCTATTCCCTAATATAGTGCACTACTTTTGACCAGAGCGCTATGGGCCCTGGTCAAAAGTATTGCACTATGAAGAGGATAGTGTACAATTTGGAAAGCATGTATCTATACTGATGGGTAATTCATGATTAATCACTAGCTCGCTCCAGTCTGAGGAAACTGTACACATATCGCTAGTGATTAGAATCACAGTGTAAAGGTCCCTAAACTGATGTTTATTCATCAGCACCTGGCTTCTGCTTCTGCTGCCTGACCTGTCGAATCTCCTGAATCCCTTTCTGCTTGTTGCTGGGTGGAACAGGAACACTCACAGTCAAATAGGTGAACATGCACTGTCCGGGTGTCAGCTTTGTTAGTGGAGAAAGAGCCTCTGGTCCAAGGTGGCCACCCTAATTAAGGGCTGACTATCCACCACCTGTACTCTGAGGGACCAGCCAGTTAGTAGATCATGACAGAATGTAGTTGTCAGGCAACAGCTGTATCTGTCAGTTCATACAGCTTACCACCAGGGGGACTTGCCAGTGTGTGTGTTTGTGTGAGAATGTGTGTGTGAGTATGTGTTTGTGTGCATGTGTGTGTGTGTGTGTGTGAATCTCATGAATACAAATGCAGTATGTATAAATATGTATACAGTATATTCTATCTATTTACTCCAGAGTGTTTGAGAGGGGAATGCTGTCAAGTTTCTCTAAGCATTATTCATCATTCCACCTGATTGGCTTTGTGATGCGTTTGACCTTACTGTGAAGGTTAATCAGCCAGAGGAGCTCTGCAAACAGAAAGGAGCTCAGCTAAAAGGGGAGGGAAACAGAGGTTTCTTCCCAAATGGCTTTTGACCAGGGCCCATTGGAAATAGGGTGCCATTTGGGATGAACAGACAAAGAGGAGGTATGATGGTTTGGCTCCACTACAGGCTCCCGACCTGCTTCTGTTCCAACCAGGAAGAGATATTCTGTCCTTTCTGTTGTATGCTGTGCTTACATATTTCACATGAAGTTCCGCAAGATTCAGACAATGAATGCCAGTCTGGGAGCGATAAAACAGTGTTTTTAATTGTAATCAAAATACATTTTATAACTCAAAAGGTCTCAAAAGCTAATGTATCTATCTATTTCTTTAAATGCTCCTCAGTGGTAATGGAAGGCACATCCGACCTCTTCATCTGGGTTGGAATCTGACCCGCTGCTCTAGGGCTGTCTCCTCTCATTTAATTCTCTCTCTCTCTGTGTTGTACCTGTGATCAGCCTGTCGGTCTTACCTGTGGTGTAGAAGGTGAGGAAGAAGAGGAGGCAGCCGGTGACCAGGTTACCGAGGAAGGTGACCACCCCGCAGGTGATGCCCTCGGGCACGGGGTACACGGTTTCGATTAAGAGCTCAAAGAAGATGGGCACACTACTGTTGATGAAGATGCCCAATACGATACAGGAGGTGTACAGGGTGGCTGAGGGGAGGACAGAGGGGCGGAGGGTTAATTAATCAATGAATCGATCAGTAAATCAATCAAAAATCACATTGTATAAAGCAGAGGACAGGGAGTCAATGTGTGTATTAAATCAATGAATCAATAAAATGCGACTTAAAAATACCTTTTTACGTCAACAGTTCACAGAGTGCATTAGATATGGCACTATAACTAGTGTGAAATTACACTAGTCTAGCGAGACTGTGAGAACAGTGTCTCCATGAGAACAAATACCAGCCTCCGGGTTCCTACAGGTATCAAAGATCACTCATAATGTCATTCCAGGTAAGTCAATGGTGGTTTAACAGTGGGTATTGGATAGGGAATAAACCACAGGCAAAAACCCTGCTGTGCAGCCTGTCTGGGTCTTTTCATGAGATTGACTACATTTAGTTATTCTCAGGGCACAGAGGGATGTTTCTGTTCCAACGCAAAAGGCAAATTGTGTTAGTTAGTGCTGGCCAATGTCCCAAGTGTGTGTGTGTGTGTGTGTGTGTGTGTGTGTGTGTGTGTGTGTGTGTAGGACCATCCTTCTCAGTGAATTTCATAAAAATAAAAGTGAAACATTAAAAATTTTATCTTTTTTTTTTAGGATAAAACTATACTACATATATTCACGTCACCAAATAATTGATTAAAACACACTGTTTTGCAATGAAGGTCTACAACAGCCTCAAGAGCACTCTCTAGGGTAGCACCATGGTGTAGCCAAAGACAGCTAGTTTCTGTCCTTGTTTATGAAAGAAAAGCAAATGTTTTGTCCATTAAAATAACATAAAATTGATCAGAAATACAGTGCAGACATTGTTAATGTTGTAAATGACTATTGTAGCTGGAAACGGCTGATTTTTAATGGAATATCTACATAGGCGTATAGAGGCACATTATCAGCAACCATAACTCCTGTATTCCAAAACACCAGTCTCAACGTCAACAGTGAAGAGGCCATCATCAGGACCAGGATGAGCTTTATTCCGTTAAAATAAAAATAAATATTTTTAAAAAATCAGCCGTTTCCAGCAACAATAGTCATTTACAACATTAACAATGTCTACACTGTATTTCTGATTAATTTGATGTTATTTTAATGGACAAAAAAAATAGCTTTTCTTTCAAAAACAAGGACATTTCTAAGTGACCCCAAACTTTTGAACGGTAGTGTGTGTGTTTGTTCATGCTTGTGTGTCTTGGCCACTGATCAAGGTCTCAACTGCTCTGAGACTGAGCCCTGGGGCCCTGGGGTGGGTGAGCGGATTAAGCCATCACCATGGAGCAGAGCATGTTTGTGTCCCAATTGGCACCCTATTCTCTATATAGTGTACTACTTTTGACCTGAACCCTATGGTAGTACACTATATAGGGAATAAGGTGCCATTTGGGATGCAGAGCATGGCTCTCAGTTTTCTCCACGGCCGTCTCCTTTATCACTGCAGATTGGGTCAAATCAACTCCCCATTACCCAGCACCGCTCTTAATCACACACTGTCTGTGAGGACCGAGCCAGCCAATCTGCCTGCCTGTCTATCTGCCTGTCTGTCTGTCTGCCAGCCTCTCTGCCTGCCTGTCTGCTGCCACAGAGGAACTGAGGCGACACCACGGCACCGGCGACACAGGCATCAGTGAATATCCTCTCTGCCCTTTGTTCTACCACCCCCGTCCTGCTCTAATGACCGGCTGGTATCAAACACAGTCAACCACCGCTGCTCTGTTCCTCCACTACATCCGTTGCTCCCAGGTTGTGGCTAGTTGATCCCTTTATTAGAGGAAGTATGACGCTGCTCCATGATAATATTTTAGTCCTCTTTTCTTAGGACTGTTACGGTGACCAGATTACCACCACACCGGCAGAGGCGAGTCATGGTGGCAGTCAAAATCGATGTGCTAGGCTTCTCCAAGCTCTGATGCTGCTGACCGTCATTAGTAGCCTACCAAACATGCTAACTGCCTGGTACTCAGCACTCTATTGTCCCTCTAATCGCTCTGACATCAATGCAAATGTGATTGAAACTCTAATCAAACACTTCATGAGAACCCATGAGCTCATGTTGCGCAACATTTCTATAGGCTATACAATTGCGTGAGAAAACAGAGTGATGACCTCTATTAAAAAGAAGAGGATCCCACCAGCTTTCTATAGATATATATATATATATATTTCTCAACCTTCCTAATATCAAGCACATTGCTTCTCTTAACAACAGGAGTATAGCCTACCTGTCTGGCATGAAAAAGAACCATGGGAAAGGCGTCCTCTATTCGCTATTTAAGTGCATAGATGACATTTATTTATGTAAAGACCAGATTAAATCAAGAATAGTCTGATGGGTGACAATATTAGCCTCTCACTTGTGAGTTATATATTTGCCGCTGGGAAATTTGTGGCATTATCAAGTGCTTGTCAAGCTGTGAGTGAGAGACTGATGGAGAGTGTACAGCCTGCGTAAAAAACAAAGCAGAGCTCATGCATTTCATGCAACTATTTTCAAATCGTCATTAGAGTCGCATCTTGCAGCCATATAATGTATTATAAATCGAAACATATAATCCAACATTTGTATCACAACTAAAGATACGTAAATAACTAAAATAATCATATAGGAGTACCTGAATAGCACATGTGCACACTCCCTCAAATTGTTTGGAGAAAATATCCTTTCTATTTTATTCAGCTAGGTTCAGCTAGGTTCAATTGTATTCTTTATAAATATATATATATATATATATAAAATAATAATGCCACAGAATTATAAGCAAATCTTGTCTACTAAATGAACTAGTGTAGCTCACAGCCATATGACAGAGCCAGACCAGGCCCTAACATAACACCTCTTCTGAAACAGACTACTTGGGGACCTGAAGCATCTTCACTATTATTCTACAATGTAGACAATAAAGAAATAAAGAAAAACCCTGGGTTGAGTAGGTGTGTCCAAACCTTTGACTGGTACTGTACATAACACTCTGTTATGCTTCTCGGTCCATTAATGAATAGAAAGTAGATCCTAGATGTATTCTTCAGTCAGACAGAACACTGTGGGGGTGATATAAAGCTAAATTAAATGCATGCTCTTCAACCGATCGCTGCCTGCACCTGCCCGCCTGTCCAACATCACTACTCTGGACTGTTCAGACTTAGAATATGTGGACAACTAAAAATACCTAGGTGTCTGGCTAGACTGTAAACTCTCCTTCCAGACTCACATCAAACATCACCAATCCAAAGTTAAATCTAGAATTGGCTTCCTATTTCGCAACAAAGCATCCTTCACTCATGCTGCCAAACATACCCTTGTAAAACTGACCATCCTACCGATCCTCGACTTCGGCGATGTCATTTACAAAATAGCCTCCAATACCCTACTTAACAAATTGGATGCAGTCTATCACAGGGCCATCCGTTTTGTCACCAAAGCCCCATATACTACCCACCACTGTGACCTTAACGCTCTCGTTGGCTGGCCCCTCGCTTCATACTCGACGCCAAACCCACTGGCTCCAGGTCATTCTACAATGTAGAAAATAGTGAAAATAAAGAAAAACCCTTGAATGAGTAGGTGTGTCCTAACTTTTGACTGGTACTGTACATGAAGCTGCCTCACTACAGAAACAGCTACCTCACTCCTGCTCCTGTGAGCCATTCTGACGAGCACAAGCCAATGGCTACTTACTATACTAAGTCCATGTGTTCCTTCCTGAATCTAAAGGACAAGTCTGCTATTGAAGTATCCATTGTGGCTCTAGGATGCTCTGGGTGTACGCCAGTTGCACGACCTACATGTAAAATGCTCACTTCCTGACATGGAAACCATGCTCTACCAGGCCTACCTGCAGTGGAGGGTAGGTGTGTGAGCCTGGTTAGACAAGTGAGTGTGAACCAGGTGGAGGCCAGGGAAGCCCCAGCCATCATCAGGACCAGGATGAGCTTCAGCATGCCCCGGATAGAGTCTGCAAACCTGGGGAGAGACAGAGACCGAGTTAGTAAACCTGGAGCACACAGAGAAACAATCAAAGGATTGTTTGAAACAACAACCAAACTAAACAACAACTCGTATAACCTGGCCTTTTGGTATGCTTCAGAAATGGTTTAACATGGCATGCTTCCAAACAACAACTCATATAACCTGGCCTTTTGGTATGCTTCAGAAATGGTTCAACATGGCATGCTTCCAAACAACAACTCATATAACCTGGCCTTTTGGTATGCTTCAGAAATGGTTTAACATGGCATGCTTCCAAACAACAACTCGTATAACCTGGCCTTTTGGTATGCTTCAGAAATGGTTTAACATGGCATGCTTCCAAACAACAACTCATATAACCTGGCCTTTTGGTATGCTTCAGAAATGGTTTAACATGGCATGCTTCCAAACAACAACTCGTATAACCTGGCCTTTTGGTATGCTTCAGAAATGGTTTAACATGGCATGCTTCCAAACAACAACTCGTATAACCTGGCCTTTTGGTATGCTTCAGAAATGGTTTAACATGGCATGCTTCCAAACAACAACTCATATAACCTGGCCTTTTGGTATGCTTCAGAAATGGTTTAACATGGCATGCTTCCAAACAACAACTCATATAACCTGGCCTTTTGGTATGCTTCAGAAATGGTTTAACATGGCATGCTTCCAAACAACAACTCATATAACCTGGCCTTTTGGTATGCTTCAGAAATGGTTTAACATGGCATGCTTCCAAACAACAACTCATATAACCTGGCCTTTTGGTATGCTTCAGAAATGGTTCAACATGGCATGCTTCCAAACAACAACTCATATAACCTGGCCTTTTGGTATGCTTCAGAAATGGTTTAACATGGCATGCTTCCAAACAACAACTCGTATAACCTGGCCTTTTGGTATGCTTCAGAAATGGTTTAACATGGCATGCTTCCAAACAACAACTCGTATAACCTGGCCTTTTGGTATGCTTCAGAAATGGTTTAACATGGCATGCTTCCAAACAACAACTCATATAACCTGGCCTTTTGGTATGCTTCAGAAATGGTTTAACATGGCATGCTTCCAAACAACAACTCATATAACCTGGCCTTTTGGTATGCTTCAGAAATGGTTTAACATGGCATGCTTCCTTCCCAACAACAACTCGTATAACCTGGCCTTTTGGTATGCTTCAGAAATGGTTTAACATGGCATGCTTCCTTCCCAACAACAACTCATATAACCTGGCCTTTTGGTATGCTTCAGAAATGGTTTAACATGGCATGCTTCCTTCCAAACAACAACTCATATAACCTGGCCTTTTGGTATGCTTCAGAAATGGTTTAACATGGCATGCTTCCAAACAACAACTCATATAACCTGGCCTTTTGGTATGCTTCAGAAATGGTTTAACATGGCATGCTTCCAAACAACAACTCATATAACCTGGCCTTTTGGTATGCTTCAGAAATGGTTTAACATGGCATGCTTCCTTCCCAACAACAACTCGTATAACCTGGCCTTTTGGTATGCTTCAGAAATGGTTTAACATGGCATGCTTCCTTCCCAACAACAACTCATATAACCTGGCCTTTTGGTATGCTTCAGAAATGGTTCAACATGGCATGCTTCCAAACACAACTGTGTAAACATGCCTCAGGTAGACTTATATGCCTCCATGTCACCATGCATTAAAAGGAAGCAGACATGGTGACAGGAGAATGTAGCAGTCCATGGGTTACAACTGGTGACAGCTTACAGCCATACACCATGATATGAGCTGATGTAATTTAGATCACCAGTGACTGTGAAGCAAGCAGGCAGATATTTGATGTCTGTTCCTCTCTATCCATCCAAACAAGCTGTCCAAACAAAGCCTCTTGTGTTTTAGCATTCCTCTCAGCATGTGTTGAACCACCAACCCCTGACAGGTTTACTCCTGTCCTCTGGGTATATTTGCCAGCACAGAACGCAGTGTTGGATTCTGAGAATATTAAATGTAAAGGAGAGAGGGTAATGTATAACGTTTACATTGTCAGGATATGTTATTGTTAGCCATCAGGGAGGGATCCTCTGGGAGGAGAAGAGACACAGTCTGGTACCAGGCACCATGACAGCTGTGTGTCGAGTGCAGGGAAGCGATCACATGTGGCAGGCATTGATAAGGGGAGAGAGCCATAGATTAGTGATGGAGGGGGGTCGAGATCAGCTCAGGTCACGTTAGGGGAGAAATAAAAGTTTATGGCCCGTATCACTTAAAGAATGATGTTGTTCCGATGTGTAGGAGGAGACTCGGCCTATGAGAAAGGGTTAAATATCAGTGCTTGTGTGAATATGTCTTTGTCTAATGCAGCTGTATTGATCCTCTGGGAGAATAAGCTTGGTTTGAGCTTTCATATTGTCCGTAGAGTTTTTACTCTGAGAATTAGAACCTAACAACATCGTACATATAACCTTTCAGCATCGTACATATAACCTTTCAGCATCGTACATAGAACCTTTCAACATCGTACATAGAACCTTTCAGCATCGTACATATAACCTTTCAACATCGTACATAGAACCTTTCAGCATCGTACATAGAACCTTTCAGCATCGTACATATAACCTTTCAGCATCGTACATATAACCTTTCAGCATCGTACATATAACCTTTCAGCATCGTACATATAACCTTTCAGCATCGTACATAGAACCTTTCAGCATCGTACATATAACCTTTCAACATCGTACATAGAACCTTTCAACATCGTACATATAGAAGCTGGTAGTGGAAAGACACTAATTGCCAATTGTTATGTTGTGCTCAGAAAAGATGCTTCAGAGAGTGTTCAACCTGACAATTAACTATTTATGGAAAGAAAACACAGGAAATGTTAAATAAGCATCACAGTCTCTCAGAGTTCAATAAAAGTGTAGTCGGGGAACATATGACAGAAATCAGTTTTGAACAGCCTCTCAGCCAACAAAACTGTTTAGCTTCAAACCGTTTATTTTCAGTGAGTTCATTTTAGATTAGACATTCATAGAGGCACTGCAGGCATGTGCACAGAAAGGGGTCTACCTGTGCCCTCCCACCGGCCCTTTGCCATTGTTGTTTTGAACCCACTGCCCACAAGTCATTGTGAAGTCATCAGGTTTTGCCACCCCACCATTACCCTTACCCTGTACAGAGATTGTGTGCGCCCAGTATCCAAACATGCATGGCTTGAGCTTGGGAGATGCGCTTACCGGTCATGTAGCAAGCTACCTACTTTACAAATCAATAGTCCTGCTACAGCAGGATAACCCTTGATTCATATCATCAATATTGGGTCTGGTTGGCTAAGGTAGAAAGACCCAACATAAACAACCCAACACAGGTAGTCTAGACTAGCCAATCACTATATACTAAAATACAGTTTGAGCACCTGCTTCCTGAAAGGTCTGTGCCCGGCACTGATGCACTGTCTGTGTGTGGACATATCTGTCACTGTTTTAACATATCACCCCCACAGTGTTCTGTCTGACTGAAGAATACATCTAGGATCTACTTTCTATTCATTAATGGGCTAAGAATCATAACAGAATTATGTACACTACTTATTGGAAGTGAACACGTTACATGGATGCTGGACCCTAGAAGTGGGTGCTTTGGTAGGGACAGCAAAGCACTGCCCAACCAAGTCTGCTAACTTTTTCCCCTGACCACTAGCCCCCCCCCCCTCCCCTACCTCCACCGCCGGTATCATGTATCTTCCCTCTGAAACTCATATATCATTTGTGCATTGAAACCATCAATAAATGCAGCATGACTGAATCTAAGTAGCATAATTCAAGACTCCTTTATGCCCTACAAAGTCAGCTGACAAGACAGGAGAATAAACATATCTTGTTATGAGGTAATGTCTCAACTATAAAAGCACATAAATTACAGTTGTGTCAGATTTATTGGCATGAAGATAGTGAGGCTTGAATATTCTGTAGCATCACATTCTCCTCTGGCTAACCTCAGAAATAATTCAATTCTTATTCCATTTGATATGATCATTAACAGGTCTATTTGTCTCTATTCTGATCTAAGACAAGGGCATGGACTGAATGACCGAACCAGTCAAACATGTTACATTTTTCGTAATTTGGCAGATGCTCTAATCCAGAGCGACTTACAATAGTGAGTGCATACATTTTCATATAGGTCCCCTGTGGGAATCAAACCCACAACCCTGGTGATGCAAGCACCATGCTCGACCAACTGAGTCACACAGGACCACGGAATGATATCACCGAGCGACAACGGCCATCACTAGCCCCAAAAAATAGGCCAAATTCAGTAACTTTAATTACTCATTTTAAATCTCTTGTTCATCTAAACAAATACATTTTAATTTTTCAAGTCTTTAATGTGAGTCAGTGTGGGTAAAAACTCTTCCTTCCCCTCACCCTCTCCCCCCCGACTTCCCCTTCCCCCTTCCTCGATTAATTCAATTGAATGGCTTTATTGGCATGGGAAACATACAGTTGAAGTCGGACGTTTACATACACCTTAGCCAAATACATTTAAACTCCGTTTTTCACAATTCCTGAAATTTAACCCCACTAAAAAGTCTCTGTCTTAGGTCAGTTAGGATCACCACTTTATTTTAAGAATGTGAAATGTCAGAATAATAGTACAGAGAATTATATATTTCAGCTTTTAGTTCTTTCAACACATTCCCAGTGGGTCAGACGTTTACATACACTCAATTAGTATTTGGTAGCATTGCCTTTAAATTGTTTAACTTGGATCAAATGTTTCAGGTAGCCTTCCACAGGCTTCCCACAATAGGTTGGGTGAATTTTGGCCCACTCCTCCTGACAGAGCTGGTGTAACTGAGTCAGGTTTGTAGGCCTCCTTGCTCACACACACTTTTTCACTTCTGCCCACAAATTTCCTATAGGATTGAGGTCAGGGGTTTGTGATGGCCACTCCAATACCTTGAATGTGTTGTCCTTAAGCCATTTTGCCACAACTTTGGAAGTGTGCTTGGGGTCATTGTCCATTTGGAAAACCCATTTGCGACCAAGCTTGAACTTCCTGACTGATGCCTTGATATGTTGCTTCCTTTTGGGTTATGTCAATATGACTCGTTTTACTATGGATATAGATATTTTTGTACCTGTTTCCTACAGCATCTTCACAAGATAATTTGCTGTTGTTCTGGGATTCATTTGCACTTTTCGCACCAAAGTACATTCATCTCAAGGAGACAGAACGCGTCTCCTTCCTGAGCGGTATGACGGCTGTGTGGTCCCATGATGTTTATACTTGCGTACTATTGTTTGTTAAAATGAATGTGGTACCTTCATTTGGAAATTACTCCCAAGGATGAACCAGACTTGTGGAGGTCTACAATTTTTTTTCGGAGGTCTTGGCTTATTTATTTTATTATTCCCATGATGTCAAGCAAAGAGGCACTGAGTTTGAAGGTAGGCCTTGAAATACATCCACAGGTACACCTCCAATTGACTCAAATGATGTCAATTAGTCTATCAGAAGCTTACAAAGCCATGACATCATTTTCTGGAATTTCCCAAGCTGTTTAAAACCTGTTGATCCTACCCCCTACTTTTTCGAACATTCTGTTAAAAATCGCGCAACATTTCAGCGCCCTGCTACTCATGCCAGGAATATAGTATATGCATATGATTAGTATGTGTGGATAGAAAACACTCAGACGTTTCTAAAACTGGTTAAATCACGGCTGTGACTATAACAGAACGTGCGTTTCATCGAAAAGTGCAGGAAAATCTGATCACTGAAAACTGGAAAATATATCAATGCGCCACTTGAATATATTGTTGAATGGAAACCACATTACCTGGAGCCGAGGTTGCAATACCTACAGCTTCCACACAATGTCAACAGTCTTGCCATTTGCCTAGGATTTGTTTCTTGGTCAAACGAACAAGAGACAGCCCATTTCTTCCGGTCTCCAACAGGATATTTTGGTTGAGATTTATCCGGACATTATTTCAAGACGTAGAGCTATGGAATATACATCGCCCCGTGATCAATTTGATAGATTATTAACGTTTACTAATAGCTAAAGTTGCATTACAAAAGTATTTCAAAGTGTTTTGTGAAAGTTTATCGGCGACTTTTTTAATTTAAAAAAATGACGTTGCGTTATAAAACACAGTTTTTTTCCTTGATCACAGTCTTCATAGATCGATATCTAGGCTATATATGGACCGATTTAATCGAAAAAAAGACCCAATAGTGATGTTTATGGGACATCTAGGAGTGCCAACAAAGAAGATCGTCAAAGGTAATGAATGTTTTATATTTTATTTCTGCATTTTGTGTAGCGCCGACTATGCTAATTATTTTGTTTACGTCCCCTGCGGGTCTTTAGGGGTGTTGCATGCTATCAGATAATAGCTTCTCATGCTTTCGCCGAAAAGCATTTTAAAAATCTGACTTGTTGGCTGGATTCACAACGAGTGTAGCTTTAATTCAGTACCCTGCATGTGTGTTTTAACGAACGTTTGAGTTTTAACGAGTGCTATTAGCATTTAGCGTAGCGCATTTGCATTTCCAGATGTCTAGATGGGACGCCTGTGTGTCGGGTGGAGGTAAGAGGTTAAAGGCACAGTCAACTTAGTGTGTGTAAACGTCTGACCCACTGGAATTGTGATACAGTGAATTATAAGTGAAATAATCTGTCTGTAAATAATTGTTGGAAAAATTACTTGTGTCATGCAAAGTAGATGTCCTTACCGACTTGCCTAAACTATAGTTTGTTCACAAGAAATGTGCGGAGTGGTGGTTGAAAAATACATTTTAATGACTCCAACCTGTGTATGTAAACTTCCGACTTCAACTGTATGTTAACATTGCCAAAGCAAGTGACATAGATAAAACAAAAGTGAAATAAACAATAAAAAATGAACAGTAAACATTACACATAAAAGTTTCAAAAGAACAAAGAAATGTCTCTCTCTCCCCCTTCTCCTCCCCCTTTTATTTGGGAGCATGTGTGTGTGCGCGTGTATGTGTTGGGGAGTGTTTGTTTGGCTATCAAAGCGCATCCCATGAAGCAAACTACTTTATACCAGGCACGACTCCAACACCATCTTTAAGTTTGCTGATGACACAACAGTGGTAGGCCTGATCACAGGCAACGACGAAACAAGACATAGGGAGGAGGTCAACAACCTCTCCCTCAACGTAATCAAGACAAAGGAGATGATTGTGGACCACAGGAAAAGGAGGACCGAGCAGACCCCATTCTCATCGACGGGGCTGTAATGGAGCAGGTTGAGAGCTTCAAGTTCCTTGGCGTCCACATCACCGACAAACTAACACGGTCCAAGCACACCAAGAAAGTCGTGAAACATATTCCCCCTCAGGAGACTGAAAAGATTTGGCATGGGTCCTCAGATCCTCAAAAAGGTTCTACAGCTGCACCAATGAGAGCATCGTGACGGATTGCATCGCTGCCTGGTATGGCAACAGCTCGGCCTCCGACCGCAAGGCACTAGCTTCCTGCCATCCAGGACCTCTATACCAGGCGGTGTCAGAGGAAGGCCCTAAAAATTGTCTAAGACTCTAGCCACCGTAGTCATAGACTGTTCTCTCTGCTACCGCACGGCAAGCGGTACCGGAGCGCCAAGTCGAGGTTCAAAATGCTTCTTAACGGCTTCTACCCCCAAGCCATAAGACCCCTCCCCCCTTTTACACTGCTGCTACTCTCTGTTATTATCTATGCATAGTCACTTTAATAACTCTACCTACATGTACATATTACCTCAATTACCTCGACCCCGGTGCCCCCGCACATTGACTCTGTACCGGTACCCCCTGTATATAGCCCCGCTATTGTTATTTACTGCTGCTCTTTAATTATTTGTTACTCTTATCTGTTACTTTTTGTTTTTAGGTATTTTCTTAACCGCATTGTTGGTTAAGGGCTTGTAAGTAAGCATTTCACTGTTGTATTAAGCATTTAACTGTAAGATCTACACCTGTTGTATTTGGCGCATGTGACAAATTTAGTATGACCATAACACCTGCAGCAAAAGTTTTTAATGGGGCTATTTTTCTGCTGCCCATTGCAAGCTGCTCTCTGATGTTTGTGTGACGTAAGGTGAGGCGTTCAGGCACAGGAGGGTGTGTGTGTGTGTATGTGTTAATGTGCTAGGTAACCGGGGAATGTGCTAGGTAACCGGGGAATCTGTTACTGTGCTTCCCAAACACATCACCCATCATGGCAACACACACACACACAGGTACACACACAGGTACACACACAGGTACACACACAGGTACACACACACACACACACACACACACACACACACACACACACACACACACACACACACACACACACACACACACACACACACACACACACACACACACACACACACCTCCCTTAGCTAACCCCCAACAGATGGCCAATTTAGCCAGACGTGAGGAGGAAGCCAATCAACTGCGGGACAGAGACTCATTAATGAGTTAGTTCTCCCCCTCTGTTTCTCTCCTACAATGCAAATCTAGAACCCTGTTTCTGTTTCAACTTTGTGTTGCATATAACCAGAGGTTGCAAACAGAGGCAAACCTTACCCAAACCTCATTAAACCTGGATCGACACCAAACAAATAACATATTTGAGTAAGTTTGCAACAGCAGGAAAATAATTAATTAATGAACATTTTTGTAGGGGCTGATACATTTTTTAATTCAAAGTTGGAATTAAACTTCAGAACATTTTAAAACCTTAAATACACTACAAATGTTTACATTTCCTGCAACAGGGTGATCAAATTAAGATCCTACATGTGTAGATCCACTCCAGCCTATACCAAGAACAGATTACTTCCATGAATCAATAGTGTAGAGTCATGGTCTAATTTTCCTAATTACAGCGCAGTGAGACGTTGGCCCTGCCTGGAAGTGCTGATTGGGCCGGGCGATGAATATATATCTTTCAGCCAGACGACTGATCCCTTCCTTCTGCATAGTCCACAGTTTGGGGCCTATGGTGTATGACTCCATCCACCAGCTACACGGACATGATCTACTGCATTACTATTCACTCATTCATCTCCCTTCGTCTATCACAACCATGGACTTAATACATTGAGATTGAGATAGAGACAGCGAGACAGAGAGAGGGGTGGAGGGAAAGAGTGGAGCTAAGGGGTTTGAGTGTACATCCCAAATTGCACCCTTTTCCCTACGTAGTGCACAAGTTTTGACCAGGACTCATAGGCATTTGGGATACAGCCTGAGACTCCTAACCCCCACCCCACCCCCTCCAAAAAAACAAACATCCTCTGCCTCTTAAAAACAAACCTAGGGAAGCATTTTTTATTATTGATATCACTAAATACTGAAATGTGACAAGGTTAGAGAACCAGACTGGAATGCAGAACAAGCAGAGAGAGTCCAGGGACAGAGTAGTACACCCGTTTATTCCTGTCAACATATTCTTGTGAACATATTGCTGTGAACATACTTAGCAATGGTTTCTAGCTGCTAATCTTGTTGACAGGCCTTGGAGGCAGAGCCAAAGCTATTACGACCAAACATGGACCGTATATTTTCATGCATACTTAATTTGACAATACTAAACGAGTGTATGCTTATCCTCTAATTTGACGGCTCACCAGGTCCAGGGAGATCATTTAGGGCTGAATTTATGAGACAAGCCTATTACTAGGAGGATCTCTCCTCACACTCCGCTGGACACAGCTAGCTGTCTGTAGTCTCTGGCACAGTACAAGCACAGCCAAACTGCAGACAAGAGTGGGCCTACTGTAGACAGCATCCAGGGGCCAGATTGACTGGATGAGGCCTACTGTAGACAGCATCTAGGGGCCAGATTCAGACTGGACAAGGCCTACTGTAGACAGCATCCAGGGGCCAGTTTCAGACTGGATGAGGCCTACTGTAGACAGTATCTACAGGCCAGATTCAGACTGGACGAGGCCTACCGTAGACATTATCTACAGGCCAGATTCAGACTGGACGAGGCCTACCGTAGACAGTATCTACAGGCCAGATTCAGACTGGACGAGACCTACTGTAGACAGTATGTACAGGCCAGATTCAGACTGGACGAGGCCTACAGTAGACATTATCTACAGGCCAGATTCAGACTGGACGAGGCCTACCGTAGACAGTATCTACAGGCCAGATTCAGACTGGACGAGGCCTACCGTAGACAGTATCTACAGGCCAGATTCAGACTGGACGAGGCCTACCGTAGACATTATCTCCAGGCCAGATTCAGACTGGACGAGGCCTACCGTAGACAGCATCTAGGGGCCAGATTCAGACTGGACGAGGCCTACCGTAGACAGTATGTACAGGCCAGATTCAGACTGGACGAGGCCTACTGTAGACAGCATCTAGGGGCCAGATTCAGAATGGACAAGACCTACCGTAGACAGTATCTACAGGCCAGATTCAGACTGGACGAGGCCTACCGTAGACACTATCTACAGGCCAGATTCAGACTGAACGAGGCCTACTGTAGACAGCATCTAGGGGCCAGATTCAGACTGGACGAGGCCTACCGTAGACACTATCTACAGGCCAGATTCAGACAGAACGAGGCCTACTGTAGACAGCATCTAGGGGACAGATTCAGACTGGACGAGGACTACCGTAGACAGTATCTACAGGCCAGATTCAGACTGAACAAGGCCTACCGTAGACAGTATCAACAGGCCAGATTCAGACTGGACGAGGCCTACCGTAGACAGTATCAACGGGCCAGATTCAGACTGGACAAGGACTACCGTAGACAGTATCTACAGGCCAGATTCAGACTGGACGAGGCCTACCGTAGACAGTATCTACAGGCCAGATTCAGACTGGACGAGGCCTACTGTAGACAGCATCCAGGGGCCAGATTCAGACTGGACGAGGCCTACTGTAGACAGTATCTACAGGCCAGATTCAGACTGGACGAGGCCTACTATAGACAGCATCTAGGGGCCAGATTCAGACTGGACAAGGCCTACCATAGACAGTATCTACAGGCCATATTCAGACTGGACGAGGCCTAATGTAGACAGCATCTAGGGGCCAGATTCAGACTGGACGAGGCCTACTGTAGACAGCATCTAGGGGCCAGATTCATACTGGACGAGGCCAAGTTTTGACAGTATCTAGAGGCTAGATTCAGACTGGACGAGGCCTACTGTAGACAGTATCTACAGGCCAGATTCAGACTGGACGAGACCTACTGTAGACAGCATCTAGGTGCCAGATTCAGACTGGACGAGGCCTACTTTAGACAGCATCTTGGGGCCAGATTCAGACTGGACAAGGCCTACTGTAGTAGACAGCATATTTTATCCAGATTCAGACTGGATGAGGCCTACTGTAGACAACATCTAGGGGCAAGATTCAGACTGGATGAGGGCTACTGTAGACAGCATCTAGGGGCCAGATTCAGACTGGACGAGGCCTAGTTTAGACAGTATCTAGAGGCTAGATTCAGACTGGACGAGGCCTACTGTAGACAGTATCTAGAGGCCTGATTCACAATTGAGATAAGCATACTCATCTTAAATCCTTCAATGATTTCAGAACTTTTGAGGAATTTGAATTAAGCCTGTGGATCATAAGCCATAATTCCCGCTGTGAGCCTTTTAGGACATCGCACATCTTCTCAGGCCATCATATTCTAGACAGTCTATAACAATAGCAGTCCAACATTATCACATTACCATAGCATGTTGGAGGCAGACAGTAAAGTCATGCTACAATGTTAAACCACATGGAAATGATCTGCTGTTTTTGTTGCTTACCTGGCCATGGCCACTCCAAATACACAGCCGCCCACAACAGACCAGAACCCAATCCAGCCAGCATCCACCTGTAGAGAGAGAGAATTTGATTTTTAAAATTCCCTTTATTGGGTGAAGATGCCTACAGCACATCCACTTTCAACCCTCAGACATCATGCAGCACCGCGCTCATGTGTACCAGCCTGTAAGAAAAACACCAGTTTGAAGGGACAACACCAGAACCCCATCAACACCTCCAAAACAAAGGTTGTGTGGTTTGGCAAGAAGAACGCTCCCCACAGGTGTGATTACTACCTCGGAGGGTTTAGAGTTTGAGCTAGTCCCCTCATATAAGTACTTGGGAGTATGGCTAGACGGTACACTGTCCTTCTCTCAGCACATATCAAAGCTGCAAGCTAAAGTTAAATATAGACCTGGTTTCGATCATAATCGCTCCTCTTTCACCCCAGCTGCCAAACTAACCATGATTCAGATGACCATCCTACCCATGCTAGATTACGGAAACGTCATTTATAGATCGGCAGGTAACGGTGCTCGAGTGGCTAGATGTTCTTTACCATTCGGCCATCAGATTTGCCACCAATGCTCCTTATAGGGCGCATCACTGCACACTATACTCCTCTGTAAACTGGTCATCTCTGTATACCCATCGCAAGATCCCCTGGTTGATGCTTATTTATAAAACGCTCTTTGCTCTCACTCCCTCCTATCAGAGATATCTACTGCAGCCCTCATCCTCCACATACAACACCTGTTCTGCCAGTCACATTCTGTTATATGTCCCCAAAGCAAACACATCCCTGGCTCGCTTGTCTTTTCAGTTCGCTGCAGCTAGCTGCAACAAACACTCAAACTGGACAGTTATCTCAATCTCTTCATTCAAAGACTCAATCATGGACACTCTTACTGACAGTTGTGGCTGTTTTATGTGATGCATTGTTGTCTCTACCGTCTTAACCTTTGTGCTGTTGTCTGTGCCCAATGTTTGTATCATGTTTTGTGCTGCTACCATGTCGTGCTTCTGCCATGTTGTGTTGCTACCATGCTGTGTTGTCATGTTGTGTTGCTACCATGCTGTGTTGTCATGTGTTTCTGCCTTGTTAAGTTAGGTCTCTCTTTATGTAGTGTGTCTCTAGTCGTGATGTGTGTTTTCTCCTAGATTTTATTTTTCATCGCCATCCCTCGTCCCAGCAGGAGGTCTTTTGCCTTTTGGTAGGCCGTCATTGTAAATAAGAATTTGTTCTTAACAGACTTGCCTAGTTAAATAAAAGGTTAAATGCAATTTTAATAAAAATCAACAGAGCATAATGGTCCCTTAAGGCAATAGAGAGAGATTGAGATCGAGAGAGAAAGAGAGCGAGAGAGAGGGGGGGGAGAAAGA
This sequence comes from Oncorhynchus keta, assembly GCF_023373465.1. Classification (NCBI taxonomy): domain Eukaryota; kingdom Metazoa; phylum Chordata; class Actinopteri; order Salmoniformes; family Salmonidae; genus Oncorhynchus; species Oncorhynchus keta. The sequence continues at coordinate 37,210,270 of NC_068427.1, read as the reverse complement.
ATTAGAGGGGAGAGAGACAGAGATTCCGTTATTATTCCATGTTCAATATGCCATACACGGCTCAGAGGACCTAGGGTAGACAGACAGCAGGCTCAGAGGACCTAGGGTAGACAGACAGCAGGCTCAGAGGACCTAGGGTAGACAGACAGCAGGCTCAGAGGACCTAGGGTAGACAGACAGCAGGCTCAGAGGACCTAGGGTAGACAGACAGCAGGCTCAGAGGACCTAGGGTAGACAGACAGCAGGCTCAGAGGACCTAGGGTAGACAGACAGCAGGCTCAGAGGACCTAGGGTAGACAGACAGCAGGCTCAGAGGACCTAGGGTAGACAGACAGCAGGCTCAGAGGACCTAGGGTAGACAGACAGCAGGCTCAGAGGACCTAGGGTAGACAGACAGCAGGCTCAGAGGACCTAGGGTAGACAGACAGCAGGCTCAGAGGACCTAGGGTAGACAGACAGCAGGCTCAGAGGACCTAGGGTAGACAGACAGCAGGCTCAGAGGACCTAGGGTAGACAGACAGCAGGCTCAGAGGACCTAGGGTAGACAGACAGCAGGCTCAGAGGACCTAGGGTAGACAGACAGCAGGCTCAGAGGACCTAGGGTAGACAGACAGCAGGCTCAGAGGACCTAGGGTAGACAGACAGCAGGCTCAGAGGACCTAGGGTAGACAGACAGCAGGCTCAGAGGACCTAGGGTAGACAGACAGCAGGCTCAGAGGACCTAGGGTAGACAGACAGCAGGCTCAGAGGACCTAGGGTAGACAGACAGCAGGCTCAGAGTGTCTGAAGACCGGGGAAACCAGTCAATCAGGCCCAGGGTAAATTGAAGCCCTGTATTTTGAAAGTGGAATTGGAGTCCATGGAAACAGCTGGTGATGTCAGCATGATGTTTCATCACAGACAAATGCCTGCTCTGACAGATAGAGACGGAGAAGAGAGGACAGACGTCATGACCGTGGTTGTGTTCAGTAGAGAGAAAACAGAGTGAAACAGAGAGGCACTACCTCAACTTGTCCAATACGAAGAGATATGTAAGCTTTGCGTTGCTCACATCAATTTGAGAACTTGAACGCAAATCATTCTGTAAGCTATTTGAGTGTCAAAGAAGAAATCATTGCATTTTGTTTGTGTGTGTGTGTGTGTGTGTGTGTGTGGTTAATTAACTGAAATATGCTCAGTGCTAGCTGCACCTGTGCAGGCCTGATTTGTGCCGTGCTCAGCTTAATCATGCGTGTTGTTACTACTGTGTCAATAACCAGGAAATGGTTGCCGTGCCGGCGTTTTGTACACTGTGGAAGCCAAGGCTTCAGGTTCTTGGCACATTCCCTTATTCGTTTTTCTGTTATTATCTCTTGTTTCTAAGCCTTTTAAGACAGTTATCATGACACTGTGGGTTTAGCACAACTGGGGTAACCACAGACAGCTTCAAAAGACACAATGGAAGTGACAGTTGGTACACTGTTTGTCTGTCTGGAGGCATAACCAACCACCCGGACTGGACCCATATTCACATAGCATCTAAGAGTAGGAGTTTTGATCTAGGATACATTATTATTTAAAAAGGCTAAACTGATCCTAGATTAGCATTCCTACTCTGAAATGCCCAGCGGTTACACTACACTGTCTGTCTGCAGAATTAAAGGATACATTTATAGAAATGTCTAGAAACCTTTTTTGTGATTTTCCATGTTTTTGATAAACTTACCCCAAACAGCAAATCACTTCCTTATCCCCGTTGTGTAGTATGGGGGCCCCGAAAAATAAAAACACCCAAATATATCCTTTTAGAAAAGGCAAAGCTCTCAGTATAGTGATACAGGTCTTTAGATTCTGTACACATGAAATTGTGTCATTCCAAACTTTATCTGCAACGTTATTTTCCATTTTGTAGCCCAGGAAAAGTACCAGGAGTTCACAACAGTGACTTTCCCAGTGCAGAAAGATTCTCTGTAATCAGAAAGCTGATGCCGCTGTGTTCTCAGGTGAAGTATCAACCTTCAGAGGGTTTTTTCCTGCGTAACGACTTAATGGCCACCCTCCATTAACGGACCAATTAGATATGAGTGATTAACGCAGGGTGGGACCTTGTTCTTAATTAAAGCGATGCTAATTGCATACAACGACACAGAGACACTTAGCTACGTGCTTCAGGACACTGTCTGGTCCAGCATTGGGCTGGGTGTCTGAAGGAAGGCGAGGGAGGGTTCCTGCACTCCACCCAGTACTAAGTTTCAGCTACAGCCACGTGCCCAGTCCCATCCATCCATCCCAAACCCCTTCACCCATCCCCAGGCCCCCCGTCCTTATCCCCAGCCCCCCCATCCTCATCCCCAGCCCCCCATCCTTATCCCCAGCCCCCCCATCCTTATCCCTAGCCCCTAGCTGCTGCAAGGTTCTCTACCCAGCCCAATCCCCTCAACCTGTCCCTGTCCCCATCCCTCTCAACCTGTTCCCATCCCTCTCAACCTGTCCACATCCCCCTCAACCTGTTCCCATCCCCCTCAACCTGTCCCTGTCCCCATCCCCCTCAACCTGTCCCTATCCCCCTTAACCTGGCCCTGTCCCCATCCCCCTCAACCTGTCCTGTCCCCATCCCCCTCAACGTGTCCCCAGCCCCATCCCCCTCAACCTAGCCCTATCCCACTCATCCTAGCCCCATCCCACCCAACCTGTCCCCTCCCCATCCCCCCCAACCTGTCCCAATTCCCCTCAACCTGTCCCCAGCCTCCTCAACCGGTCCCCAGCTCCATCCCCCTCAACCTCAACCTGTCCTCTGCCCCATCCACCTCAACTTGTCTTCAGCTCAATCCCCCTCAACCTGTCACCAGCCCCCCCGACCTGTCCTCAGCCCCAACCCCCTCAATCCACCCCAGCCCCCTCAACCTTTCCCCAGCCCCATCCTCCTCAACCTGTCCCCATCCACCTCAACCCTCCCCTTCCCTCATCCACCTCAACCCTCCCCCACCCCATCCACCTTAACCCTCCCCATTCCCCTCAAACCTTCCCAGCCCCATCAACTTCAAATATTTCCCTCCCCAGCCCCCTCAACCTGTCCCCAGCCCCATCCCCCTCAACCTGTCCCCAGCCACCTCCACCCTCCCCATCCCCTCAACCTGTCCCCAGCCACCTCCACCCTCCCCAGCCCCATCCACCACCACCACAAACCTCCCCAGCCCCATCCCCTCCACCCTCCCCAGCCCCATCCACCACAAACCTCCCCAGCCCCATCCACCTCAAACCTTGCCCTTCCTAGCCCCAGCTACCTCAAACCTCCCCCTCCCCAAACACCGCCCTCCCCATCCCCAGCCACCTTCCCAGCCCCAGCCCCATCCACCACAAACCTCCCCAGCCCCATCCACCTCAAACCTTGCCCTTCCTAGCCCCAGCCACCTTCCCAGCCCCAGCCCCATCCAACTCCACCCTCCCCAGCCACCTCCACCCTCCCCAGCCCCATCCATCTCCACCCTCCCCAGCCACCTCCACCCTCCCCAGCCACCTCAAACCTCCCCAGCCACCTCAAACCTCCCCAGCCCCAGCCACCTCAAACCTTGCCCTTCCTAGCCCCAGCCACCTCAAACCTTGCCCTTCCTAGCCCCAGCTACCTCAAACCTCCCCCTCCCCAAACACCTCAAACATCGCCCTCCCCAGCCCCAACCACCTTCCCAGCCCCAGCCCCATCCACCACAAACCTCCCCAGCCCCATCCACCTCAAACCTTGCCCTTCCTAGCCCCAGCCACCTTCCCAGCCCCAGCCCCATCCACCTCCACCCTCCCCAGCCACCTCCACCCTCCCCAGCCCCAGCCACCTCCACCCTCCCCAGCCCCAGCCACCTCCACCCTCCCCAGCCACCTCCACCCTCCCCAGCCCCAGCCACCTCAAATCTCCCCAGCCCCAGCCACCCCCAGCCACCTCAACCCTCCCCAGCCCCAGCCACCTCAAACCTCCCCAGCCCCAGCCACCTCAAACCTCCCCAGCCCCAGCCACCTCAAACCTCCCCAGCCTCAGCCACCTCAAACCTCCCCAGCCACCTCAAACCTCCCCAGCCCCAGCCACCTCAAACCTCCCCAGCCCCAGCCACCTCAAACCTCCCCAGCCCCAGCCACCTCAAACCTCCCTAGCACCAGCCACCTCAAACCTCCCCAGCCCCAGCCACCTCAAACCTCCCCAGCCCCAGCCACCTCAAACCTCCCCAAGTTGAGAACAAGTTCTCATTTACAATTGCGACCTGGCCAAGATAAAGCAAAGCAGTTCGACAGATACAACGACACAGAGTTACACATGGAGTAAAACAAACATACAGTCAATAATACAGTATACAACAAGTATATAACAAGTTTGACAGATACAATGTGAGCAAATGAGGTGAGAAGGGAGGTAAAGGCAAAAAAGGCCATGGTGGCAAAGTAATGGGAGTGGGTGTTCTGGGAAAGACAGGATTATGCAAAAAGAGGGGAAGAAAAACAAAGTGGTCACCTTATCAGGGAAAGAAAGAAAAGGTCTGACTGCTTTGTCTACAGGCACGCAGATTGAAAACAGCATTTGATATCTGCAGAACATAGCCTGTTCATGAGAACAGCAGAGACGAGCACAGCCCCTGCAGTGGCTGGAGTGACACGGCAGCACTAACATTGGCAAGTGGCATTTGATTGGCGAAGTGGAGAGAAGCTGAGAGGGAGGCAGTGAAGGGGGATGAGGGGCTAAAGCAGCACTTCTATAGTGTTCACCTCGCTGCAGAGAGAGAGAAAGAGAGCTCTGTCTGGGATGACAGTGGGACCACACAGCGTGTAGCGTAGAGAAGACTGGCAAATTAACCTTCCATAGGAGGGATAGAGTGTGTGTGTGTGTGTGTGTGTGTGTGTGTGTGTGTGTGTGTGTGTGTGTGTGTGTGTGTGTGTGTGTGTGTGTGTGTGTGTGTGTGTGAGAGAGTGTACCACACCACTCACGTCGCTTGCACTGTTTTCCTCTTGATCGCTGACCTAAATAGGTTTAGTATGTGTGTCAGACAGTCACAGCTATAGAGCTATCATTTCACACCTCATATCTACCCTCACTGTATTCCTTTCAATGAATCTCCTGATAGCGTCTTATCAGAATAAGGTCATGGTTCGTTGGTGCCAAGACTAACGTGCACCTTGCAGGTTGTAGCATATCGAAAGTTACAGTAGTGTATGAGGTTTGCAGCTCCCAAGCTGTATAGAAAGTTACCGTAGTGTATGAGGTTTGCAGCTCCCAAGCTGTATAGAAAGTTACAGTAGTGTATGAGGTTTGCAGGCACGTTGACTCTACATACATGGGACATTCGTCTCACGGCACGTTTCCTTGTAGGTAACCATGGTTGACAGAGGAAGAACAATGATTCCAAGCACCACCCTCCTTTTGAAGCTTCCAGTCTGTTATTCAAACTCAATCAGCATGACAGAGTGATCTCCAGCCTTGTTCTCGTCAACACTCACACCTGTGTTAACGAGAGAATCACTGACATGATGTCAGCTGGTCCTATTGTGGCATGGCTGAAATGCAGTGGAAATGTTTTTGGGGGATTCAGTTCATTTGCATGGCAATTCATCTGATCACTCTTCATAACATTCTGGAGTATATGCAAATTGCCATCATACAAACTGAGGCAGCAGACTTTGTGAAAATTAATGTGTGTCATTCTCAAAAGTTTTGGCCACGACTGTACATACCCAGGAATTATAATTTGATAACTCCCGATAAGGGCGGTTCCCACCTCGGGCCAGGATACAGCCCTTGGAGGGAGTTGTCACACGATAATTCCCAGGTTCTCGGGCATTATTGCTTAATTGAACACTGGTCACCTTATATTCTGTTTCTATACTGCTGTTAACTCACTGTGTATGTATATACTTTATTCTCCACATAACTCATCCGAATATACCTACTACTGCATTCTGAAGTTGCTACCCAAGCGGGCTGGTCACTTTAGTTATTTTTGTATGTTTTGACCCAGTCGTTCATTCTAATTGTTCTATTCATTCGATGTTGGTATTCTAAACAAATCAGTGCCATGTAGTTAGCTAGCTGAGATTCAATGATGAGACAAGTTCAATAATGAATGATTTAAAAAATATCCAATAGGTAACAACTATTATGGTGAGCCAGTCCGAGCTTACCAAGCTTGTTGGTGATGTTAATAGTAATGTTTCCATTGATGGCACGTGTGGAAGAACTGTCCATGGTCCTGGCGCTGGTTGCTGACAGCGGGTGCTTGCCTCTTCTTTGGCAGAGAATGGGACGTACCACTCACATCGTTGGCAGCGAAAATGGCACTCCAGTGCTTTCTGCCAATAACTATTGAGTGAGCTCTCACACCGATTTCCACTCACAGCCATTCCAGTCTGTTATTCCAACTCAATCAGCATGACAGAGTGATCTCCAGCCTTGTCCTCGTCAACACTCACACCTTTGTTAATGAGAGAATCACTGACATGATGTCAGCTGGTCCTTGCATACAGGCCCGCATTGGATAACTTTTGCATTCTCAAGTTGCTAACCAAGCGGGCTGATCGTTAGATATTTTCTCAAGTCTTGACCCAGTCATTCATTCTAATCGTTCTATACATTCAATGTTGCTATGTAAAACAAATCAGTGGCATGTAGCTAGCTGAAATTCAATGATTGAGACAACAAGTTAAATAATTAATGATTTAATAATATCCAATATGCCTACATAAGCTGGTTAATGAATTAATGGAATTCTGAGTGTTTACGGTTTCCATGTTGAATTATTAGTTTCTCGTTGATACACAGGAGAGATCGCATTTGTAAAATGATACATTGTTGCACAGGTCGTAGAGGCAGACCGGTAGGTTTATAACCCCCAACTGTTTCAAACCAAATAGCAGCATGGAAAAATATTGTGTAGACAATTTTCTTCAGCGGGAGATGAATACATCATGGTATTTTGTGGCAGTTGTTATCCCTCAAATCAACCAATTAGCATCCAGGATGCAAACAACCTGTTTTATAATGACTCTACATACATGGGACATTCGTCTCAAGGTGCTGTTCAAGTCAAACTAACACAGGAGTGAATGCTCTCATTGTGATGCATTTTAATGACTCTGTGACGTAGAAGTCAGTCACTGGCCGCGGGCAGCATTTGGTTCTTTAACGCACACACATATTCATCACTCCTCCCTGCGCCATTATAAGATAAGTTAACAATGTGGTCCTTCTGTAGCTCAGTTGGTAGAGCATGGCGCTTGTAACGCCAGGGTAGTGGGTTCGATTCCCGGGACCACCCATACGTAGAATGTATGCACACATGACTGTAAGTCGCTTTGGATAAAAGCGTCAGCTAAATGGCATATATTATATATTATTATTATATTATTATTATATTATTATATTATATTATATATTAATGTGGGTCGACACACAAATTAACTTCTGTCTTGGTGCATGCATTTCACACTTGTCAATGTTCATATTTGAGAGATACAATAATTATTATACTTATCTATGTTGTGGATGAGCGCATTGTTTGTTTGTTCTGTTCCTCTCTCTCCATCTCTGTAGCTTCCGGGTATGCTGGAAAAGGACCCGAGCTAAGGGAATTGGGTTGGCTTTATAGTGCCTGTCCCAAATGGCTCATTAATGCATATGGGCATATTGAAAGATATTGTCAGTAGTGATGTAATGTTGTAAATGTTATGTTGTGATATTGTTTAAAACCGTGTTGCAATGTATATCCTTTAGTATGTTTAGTTCATGGAAAATGTAGGTTTGTATTGTTAATTGATTAATTAACCAGGGTTAATTGTTCTGAGGGGAGGGGCTAGCTCTACAAAAGGAGCCTCTCTTTCAGTCATGGGAAGGTTTTTTTTGGATTGAGCTGTGGATGGGGCAGCATTGTTTTTAAGCTGTCCCATAAGGTAGACGTTGATGGCAGTACTGTTGTTTTTTTGTTCCGGAATCACTTGTAAATAAACACCTTTGCACAGAAGAACTTTTGCGGCTCCGCCATCTTTTTATTTTGATAGAGGTTAGGTTATCCAGTTTAGCCTACTCTACGTGACAGACTCAGTGTATTTATATGTTTTGAACCTGGGGAAACTGTTTAGAGTTCAGCTACGCCAACATCTTTGTGACACCGTCTTTAGATAAGGAGATAAGAACAGTTCCTTATGATTTCCTTTCCACGACAAATGAAACCATTAGACATAAAGAGTATAAAGAATTGAGGATACTGCCTGTAGGTTCTGACAGAAAGGAAAGATAGCGAGGTGAATACAACAAGGTTGTGTGTGTGTGTGTGTGTGTGTGATCCCACAGCTCTGTCATTTTTTCTCAAGTACCTGTCTGATGATAACCTTGAAAAGAAGACTCTTTTGTCTCCTTTGAGCCACTACTATCTTGGTAGAAGTAGAGGGTGCTCTGGTCTGCATCCCATCATCTCCTCTTCACTTGTTCTCTCTCATCCTGAAATCTCTGATGCTAATCCAGGATGGTTGAAGGGTCTGAGACGATGTCGGTCTCATTAAGATAAGAATCTCAAGTGTTAAGTGCCTGGCTATCTTGACGTGCTCCACATTTTCCCGCATGCAAATAAAGTTCTGTCGATTCCATGTATGTTTCATTAGACCCTTACAAGGTGAAACCACTTGGAGAGAGGAAGTGGACAGAAAAAAAGAGGACAGCCCAACCAAACAAGCCCCATGTGGAGGATCATTTTTTACTTCAAAGTGTTATTCACAAGGGCCTGCTTATTTTTAATGAGTCCAGGATGGGAAAGTAAAGTCGACTTTGTGAAGAAGATTTTACATTGTGTTGCTGTGGCAACAATTATGAGTCAACATCCATTTTAGCCACAGGGTTCTAGTCAAAAGCAGTGCAATATGTGGGGAATAGAGTGCCATTTCAAAAGTAAACATTCATTTCAGCCAGGGAAATCAAACTGTGTGTTTGTCTCAGACAATTAGCTACATCACAGGCCCAGTTAGAATAAGGGGAAGTTTTCAGGCAGGCTGGCGGGCCTGTTTCAGTGCTTCAGAAGGTGAGCATCAACACAGAGTTCAGATAGCTATTGAAACACAACTTTTTCATTGTGGGTGCGTACCAGAGCAGGTCATTTGTATGAAATTCGCAGAAAATGCTGTAAATGCTCTAATGTAATAAATTACCTTAAGAAGTGATCCGTTTGAAAATGTCTAAATTGTCTTCAAGAACTGCTATTACTGTAGTACATTCAGAGTGAATAAAGTGAGTAATGATACGCTAGTTCAGAAAACAATTCTCAACTTTGAAGACAATCTGTATCTTTGGTATGTTCTAAACCCAGCAGACATGTTGTGGGTGTTGGGTCAGGTGTGTGTTCCTCACCTGGCTGACTCTGGCAGGGGTGAGGATCATGTCCAGAACTCCTGACCAGCCTGCCACCACTCCTGTAGGCACCGCGTAGGCCAACGCTATCATCAGGAACCGGAAATTACTGGAGGGCAAGAGAGAGAGAAACAAATGCGTTTTAGCAGCAAGTTCTACAGTATCACTGCCTAGAGAAGTCCTATAGTATCACTGCCTAGAGAAGTCCTATAGTATCACTGCCTAGAGAAGTCCTATAGTATCACTGCCTAGAGAAGTCCTATAGTATCACTGCCTAGAGAAGTCCTATAGTATCACTGCCTAGAGAAGTCCTATAGTATCACTGCCTAGAGAAGTCCTATAGTATCACTGCCTAGAGATGTCCTACAGTATCACTGCCTAGAGAAGTCATATAGTATCACTGCCTAGAGAAGTCCTACAGTATCACTGCCTAGAGAAGTCCTACAGTATCACTGCCTAGAGAATTCCTACAGTATCACTGCCTAGAGAAGTCCTACAGTATCACTGCCTAGAGAAGTCCTACAGTATCACTGCCTAGAGAAGTCCTACAGTATCACTGCCTAGAGAAGTCCTATAGTATCACTGCCTAGAGAAGTCCTACAGTATCACTGCCTAGAGAAGTCCTACACTATCACTGCCCAGAGAATTCCTACAGTATCACTGCCTAGTAAATTCCTACAGTATCACTGCCTAGAGAAGTCCTACAGTATCACTGCCTAGAGAAGTCCTACAGTATCACTGCCTAGAGAAGTCCTATAGTATCACTGCCTAGAGAAGTTCTACAGTATCACTGCCTAGAGAAGTCCTATAGTATCACTGCCTAGAGAAGTCCTACAGTATCACTGCCTAGATAAGTCCTACAGTATCACTGCCTAGAGAAGTTCTACAGTATCACTGCCTAGAGAAGTCCTACAGTATCACTGCCTAGAGAAGTCCTACAGTATCACTGCCTAGAGAAGTACTACAGTATCACTGCCTAGAGAAGTCCTACAGTATCACTGCCTAGAGAAGTTCTACAGTATCACTGCCTAGAGAAGTCCTATAGTATCACTGCCTAGAGAATTCCTACAGTATCACTACCAAGAGAATTCCTACAGTATCACTGCGTAGAGAAGTCCTACAGTATCACTGCCTAGAGAATTCCTACAGTATCACTGCCTAGAGAAGTCCTACAGTATCACTGCCTAGAGAAGTCCTACAGTATCACTGCCTAGAGAAGTCCTACACTATCACTGCCTAGAGAAGTCCTACAGTATCACAGCCTAGAGAAGTCCTACAGTATCACTGCCTAGGGAAGTCCTACAGTATCACTGCCTAGAGAAGTCCTATAGTATCACTGCCTAGAGAAGTCCTACAGTATCACTGCCTAGTAAAGTCCTACACTATCACTGCCTAGTAAAGTCCTACACTATCACTGCCTAGTAAAGTCCTACACTATCACTGCCTAGTAAAGTCCTACACTATCCTAAACTAGCAAAGTCCCATTTAAGTCCATTATGAGTCATCATGACAAACTAAACGTTTAACTCAAAAAGTTTACATTTGGTGATGAACGAAGGGTAATCTCTGGGGCAAGAAAAACTATATATAACCCGTGTGCATGACAAGAGTACATATGTCTGTCTGAGACAATACAGAGCAGAGAAAAGCCTCACCCGTCTCCTTCCTTCTCTCTGGTTGATAATGTGTTGAGACGTGCCACCAGACAGCCTCTTGCTTTCCTATCCTGTCAGCTAGCACCACACAGCATCTCTGACTGTCAGGCATGATCTATCCCACATCACAATGTGGTGACAGAGAGATAAACACCTGGCCATGAACCAGGAAGAGATGAGAAGAGCTGCTTGACAGGCTGGCAATACTAGCTCCAAGATGAGGTTTGAATACGGGGGAGAGCAGCTAAGAAATGGAATCGACAAATGGAGAACCGGGAACCTTTCATGTGGTGACACCAACCACATACACAGACACACAAACACCTACTTAATAACACATTTACTTGTATAAATGGGTTTGGAAATAGTAGCATGTCAAACAAAGTCATTTCCCGCATCTGAGATGTTGATCTGAGACAATGATTTCCTCTGATTGTTCTGTGACTCCAAGATCCCTGGAAGGAAGATTATGGCCTTCTGCTAATCGAGCGGATTACGCCAATCACATCTGAATCCATTCCCCCGGCCCTGCTTCCTCTCTGTGAGTCTACAAATGACACATTTACCACCTGCTGTAAACATAGTGTTCATGGTTGTGAGAACATTAAGGCTAGACGCTATGCAGTCAGAAATGATGAGTGTATCGGGTTAGGACCACGGACAACTAAGTGAGATACCCACGTTAGGGAAACAGAACCTAATCTTGTGTGCTCTTTCACTAGCTAACAGCCTGAGAGGAGAGACATACGAGACTGAGGGTCTTTAATATAAACTGTTGTAAGGGGTTGGTCATATCAATGGGACTTTGGCCAGTTCTGTCAGTCTTTGTAAACACTGACAAACCACAGAGAGGGTGGTTATTTTCCTCAGGGTTGTTTTTGATCTCCCCCTGAGGATGAGGAACGCCTTAAGAATTCACCGGATGCCCCTCCACCATACACGCAGGACGCCGCTGGCATATCAATGGAAACAAACAAATGCATGAGTAAACGGCTGCTGTCCGTAGTGAACGGACATTAGGGAAACAAAAACAATCCTCCACAGAGAGACAGAGGAGACAGACTTCCCCTTCCATGACGGCTGCTGTCACTGTCAGCCTAGACGCCTGGTGATTTAATGGTGATGTTAGGCGGGTGAAGTGATGGTTCCCAAATGAAATCAGCGGCGTGGAGACGCAGCGGGGACGGGGTCTTATGGTTGATTGTAATTGGTCATAGAGTGATTGGAGTGGTGCCAGACAGACAGTGTTAGCAGCGAGGTGAGAGTGGGGGATGGGGGGGCTCCTCTGTTAGCGAGAGTCTCCGCTCTGTGTTCAGACACACACATACAGGCTCCTGGACGCACTGGCCTGATGATTAGAGAGACATTTGTAGAAATGCTCAAAAACCACGAAGGGCTGGCACTCTTACTCCTCTCACTTGATTAGCTATTCATCCGTGCTGAGATGGAACAGGCATAAACTAACTCTAAGGAGAGAGACGGACAGGGAAGTAGACTAGGGGCTGTACGTATCAAGAGTAGAAATGCTGAGGATCAAGTACCCCTCTTCATTCATTATAATCAATGAGGTTGAGCTGATCCTAGATCAGCACTCCTACTTTGTGAAAACGGACCGATCATGGATTTAAAATAATTGGATTTGTGTAAGCATTGGCTGGAGGGAGTTTTCCATGATGTTTTCCATCCAGTACCCTGTCCTGTGGTACTCGACTACTTGGCCTTGGAGGAGTTGAGAGTCGAGAGAGACGGACTCGTAAAAGTGTGTTGATGGAACGCTCTCTCTATCTCTGCTGTGATGGCAGGAATCAATATCAGCACCTTTTCCCATCCCACAGCTTAGTTAGATCACTGTATAGAAAGGCTGTCCCAAATGGCACCCTATGCCCCACGTAGTGCACTATATAGCCCACAGGGCTCTGGTCAAAAGGTCCATGTAATAGGGTGCTATTTGGGACACAGGCTAAGTAAGCACAGCACAGGTCCGCCCTGTGGAGGGTGAAATATTCCGGGGAGCCATGAAGCCAGAGGCATCATCAGCTAAGTGCCATTTGTCCTTGACAGGTCTTGGCTGGAGTTCAATGCATCAGAATGAGCAGGAGAAAACGTTCCAAGGCAAAATGACTGTTATTGTAATAATGGGACCTTCATTAATGCTGCTAGCTAACATCATTACTATTCTCAGGGCAGTGGTCACGTAGTACTGATAACCTTTCTAAATGTGTGGAGAGCTGGGTAACATCCCAAATGGCACCCTATTCCCTATATAGTGCACTACTTTTGACCAGACCTGTGTTGTGATTAGGCTCTGCAGCGGAAGAGAACGGCTGGGCGAACCTATAATTTACTACGGTTCAAACTCTGTCTGGCACAACAGAATGGAAGGAAGGGGAAAAAATGGTGGCTTAGGATACTGGCTTAGAAAACCTAGCAAACTTTAGAAAACAGAATGTTGCTGCTAACCCAGGTCCATCTTTCTTTGACGAGTGGAACTTAGATACTCAAGGCCCAATTTTCCCTTCCTTCTGTCCACAATCCTTCTGTAGAGTAGAACTCCCAGCAGCCAGACAGCTACTGATGCTGCTTGAGTGTGATACAGTTCAGACTGGCCGCTGGAAGGCTGCTTATCAGTGGGACTCCAGATCGCATTACAGTCCCAATGGGGCAGTCCAGACAAAGTATGTGTGTGTGTGTGTCAGACAGTGTGCACACTGGGTTTATGACCTCTCTTGAAGCTCTGTGCTTAGCAGCTTAGTTTGTTATTGTTTATCATCAGTGAGAGTCAGTAAGAACTAGAGACAGAAAGAGAGAGAGCAAGAGAGAGAGCAAGAGAGAGAAAGAGAGATCTGGCTGTCTGGAGGGGCTGACTGTAGAGAGTTACAGAGAGCCAAGCAGCCAACCCGCTTGCTGACTGGCTGTCCACAGCCCAGCGCTTCATCCCAGTCCCACAACCCACAGGCCATCATTCCTCAGCCCATTCCATTCCACCACAACCAGACAGGATACGCACCACAGGAACAGAATCTGCGGATGTTAATGAGTGCTCTAGCTCTCATCCAAAAACAACACCATTTCCCCCAGCTCTCAGTGTGTGTGTGATGCAAGGCTAGGAGGACAGTGCATTCTGAATATTGCATGAGTATGTTACAGGACCCCAGACTCCAGAGGACCCTGGCTGTATGAGTACAGTATGTTACAGGACCCCAGACTCCAGAAGACCCTGGCTGTATGAGTACAGTATGTTACAGGACCCCAGACTCCAGAAGACCCTGGCTGTATGAGTACAGTATGTTACAGGACCCCAGACTTCAAAAGACCCTGTCTGTATGAGTACAGTATGTTACAGGACCCCAGACTCCAAAAGACCCTGGCTGTATGAGTACAGTATGTTACAGGACCCCAGACTCCAGAAGACCCTGGCTGTATGAGTACAGTATGTTACAGGACCCCAGACTGCAAAAGACCCTGGCTGTATGAGTACAGTATGTTTCAGGACCCCAGACTCCAGAAGACCTTGGCTGTATGAGTACAGTATGTTACAGGACCCCAGAAGACCCTGGTTGTATGAGTACAGTATGTTACAGGACCCCAGACTCCAGAAGACCCTGGCTGTGTATGGATGAGGAGATGACGATTCTGATTCTTTATTTATTAAGCATGGCCAGTGGAATGCCATGGGAATACCAGGGGCACCTTAAGGCAGTGTAATTAATCTAGGGGGAGAGATGATATGTCTTTGATGCACATTAACTAGCGGCCCAAACAGTACATGTACATAATCTCCACCCTGCACAGCCAGAAGAGGACTGGCCACCCCTCAGAGCCTGGTTCCTATCTAGGTTTCATCCTAGGTTCCGGACTTTCTAGGGAGTTTTTCATAGCCACCGTGCTTCTACATCTGCATTGTTTCCTGTTTGGGGTTTTAGGCTGGGTTTCTGTATAGCACTTTGTGACATCTGCTGATGTAAAAATAGCTTTATAAATAAATGTGATTGAAGGCATCATACAACTGCAAATTGCAGATCACTCCGTTGATTCGGGTTCATCTCAGCATGCTGCTCTATTCAGAGTGGTTCTGTAAAACTACATCAATATGCTTTCTACATTGCTGTATGGTGCATTGCCTGTCAGTAAAGTAAAGTAATATGAATTCCTGTTTTTAGTGTTGGTGTGTGATGATGTCAAAGGACCAGACAGCACATACCTGAGTAGTCTGCAGATGCTGCTGCTGTAGCGGAGTCTCTGGCTGGCAGCGGCTACACTGGGGGGTCTGGGGGGCCGGGATGGGAAGTAGAACAGCACCGCAGCAAACAGGACCGCCACCACACCAAGCTCTATATGGCAGGGGGGGAGAAAGACAGCTCAGTGGGTTATTGACCTTAAGGTCAAAGATAAAGTTTATTATTGGCCTCCTAATGACCTGAACTCAGTCAATGTGTCAGTAACAAACCCATTCCACGCAGAGATACAGTTGACGTCGGAACTTTACATACACTTAGGTGGGAGTCATTAAAACTCGTTTTTCAACCACTCCACACATTTCTTGTTAACAAACTATAGTTTTGGCAAGTCGGTTAGGACATCTACTTTGTGCATGACAAGTAATTTTTCCAACAATTGTTTACAGAAAGATTATTACACTTATAATTCACTGTATCACAATTCCAGTGGGTCAGAAGTTTACATACACTAAGTTGACTGTGCCTTCAAACAGCTTGGAAAATTCCAGAAAATGTAATGGCTTTAGAAGCTTCTGATAGGCTAATTGAAATAATTTGAGTCAATTGGAGGTGTACCTGTGGATGTATTTCAAGGCCTACCTTCAAACTCAGTGCCTCTTTGCTTGACATCATGGGAAAATCAAAAGAAATCAGCCAAGACCTCAGAAAAAAGATTGTAGAACTCCACAAGTCTGGTTCATCCTTGGGAGCAATTTCCAAACGCCTGAAGGTACCACGTTCATCTGTACAATCAATAGTAGACAAGTATAAACACCATGGGACCACAAAGCCGTCATACCGCTCAGGAAGGAGACGCGTTCTGTCTCCTAGAGATTAACTTCTTGGATATAGGGGGCGCTATTTAAATTTTTGGATGAAAAAGGTTCCCGTTTTAAACAAGATATTTTGTCACGAAAAGATGCTCGACTATGCATATAATTGAGAGCTTTGGAAAGAAAACACTGACGTTTCCAAAACTGCAAAGATATTGTCTGTGAGTGCCACAGAACTGATGTTAAAGAAAAAACCCAGATAAAAATCCAATCAGGAAGTGCCGCATTTTTTAAAACCGCCTCATGCAAATGACTCCTTATATGGCTGTGAATGGGCCACGAATGAGCTTAGGCTTTCTGTCGCTTCCCCAAGGTGTCGACAGCATTGTGACGTATTTGTAGACATATCATTGGAAGATTGACCATAAGAGACTACATCTACCAGGTGGTCGCTTGGTGTCCTCCGTCGCAATTATTGCGTAATCTCCAGCTGCAGTATTTTTCCGTTTGCTTCTGATGAGAAGCCAACTGCCACCACTGATAGATTATCGAATAGATATGTGAAAAACACCTTGAGGATTGATTCTAAACAACGTTTGCCATGTTTCTGTCGATATTATGGAGCTAATTTGGAAAAAAGTTTGGCGTTGTAAGTGACTGCATTTTCCGGTCTTTTTCTTAGCCAAACGTGATGAACGGAGCTATTTCGTCTACACAAATAATACGTCTCGTCATTGAAAACATCCGAAGTTCTTCAAAGGTTAATTATTTTATTTGAATGCTTTTCTTGTTTTTTTGAAAATGTTGCCTGCTGAATGCTAGGCTTAATGCTATGCTAGGCTATCAATACTCTTACACAAATGCTTGTGTAGCTTTGGTTGAAAAGCATATTTTGAAAATCTGAGATGAGTGTTGTTAACAAAAGGCTAAGCTTGTGTTTGAATATATTTATTTCATTTAATTTGCGATTTTCATGAATAGGAAATGATGCGTTATGGTAATGCGCTTGAGGCTATGATTACGCTCCCGAATACGGGATTGCTCGTCGCTAGAGGTTAAAGTACTTTGGTGCGAAAAGTGCAAATCAATTCCAGAACAACAGCAAAGGACCTTGTTAAGATGCTGGAGGAAACGGGTACAAAAGTGTCTAAATCCACAGTAAAACAAGTCATATATCGACAAAACCTGAAAGGCCGCTCAGCAAGAAAGAAGCCACTGCTCCAAAACCGCCATAAAAAAGACAGACTACGGTTTGCAACTGCACATGGGGACAAAGATCGTACTGCCGTGATGTTGGCCTGGGGGTAGGTTTATGACAGTCATAAATACCTCTTCCCCCCTTTTCCTCTCTCTACCCTACTGATGTTACATTTGAAAACCCCTTTGTTAACATAGAGATTCTGGGAACATCAGAAGGTGAGGGGAAATTAACTATATTCTGGTAATCTGACCAATTGAACATATGCGGTGGTACTTAATGAATATGATGTCAGTTCGGTTGTCATCTGGGACTTTCTCATCAATGATAGGATGACAAACTTTATAGTGGAAAGTCTGGACATTGTGGTTATCGGAGTCACATGGAATTGTTGTTCAATTTAAATGTTTGAATATAAAATTATTGGTGAAGAGATGAAATGTAATTTTAGCTTCCAAATGAGAGATTTGGGTTTTCATAAGGTTAGGGCTCTGCTCAATCAGTGTCCCTGTGAAGAGACATGGGTTATAAAACTTTTCAGACACACCCTTCTCGCTCCACTATATAAAGCCTTGACGAAAATGTAACCTCATGCTCCACGTACATGAGGCCTGCAGCCTCTGCGTTAAAAGGACGAACATGTCAACTACAGAACTAAGCCAACCTCAGCATGAGCTTTGGTTGCGAATGGTATGAACTTTGAACTCTTATTCACTACAGAAGTGATACCTCCTAGCCGTTGAGTTAGCAGCGGCCGCTGCAAACGCAGGCTAGGAAAGAACAGACAGAATATCCCGTCTACCACACAACGACGTTACTACAACGTATCCAATTGACCAGCAGAGACATTCTTCAAAGGACAAAGGACTCGGTTTGGCAACACAGCCATCCATCTACCACCAACCTACCGAAGCGCAGCTCAGAGTAAATATTTATTGCATTTTCCTTTTCCAAATGGGCGGTAATTTAGAATGCATAAGATACTGTACGATAGCACAGCTTCTCCCTTTGTCCTTCAGTCTTCCCGCTCTTTCACTCAAACCCAGCCCCTTTTCTTTTGTGTAAGCAGCTGTCATATCTGTTCCATCCGCTAGGGACGTTTTCCTTTATGATATAATTTGTAATTAAGGTATGATTCATTCTTTGAATATGTAACTCTGTGTGATTAGTTAGGTGTTTAGTAAATAAATAATTAAACCCAATTGTGTATTGCTGATTCAACTTGTTAGCCAGGGTTCGTGAAGATAACCAAGAATGTACAACTTTCAGATGAGACTGAATTAAGGTGACGATTAATATTGACTACTATTGCTGTAAAATATTACTAGGCCTTTGTGAGTTTATTCGGAAGATAACAGCTCTATAAATATTATTTTGTGGTGCCCCGACTCTCTAGTTAATTACATTTACATGATTAGCTCAATCAGGTAATATTAATTATGGAGAAAGGATTTTATAGAATAGCATGTCATATCACTTAATCTGGCATAGCCAAAGACACGACAGTACTTTTTGGAGAAATGTCCTCTGGTCTGATGAAACAAACATAACTGTTTGGCCATAATGACCATCATTATGTTTGAAGGGAAAAGGGGAGGCTAGCAAGCCAAAGAACACCATCCCAACCGTGAAGCACGGATGTGGCAGCATCAAACATGGGGGTGCTTTGCTGCAGGAGGGACTGGCATACTTCACAAAATAGATGGCAGGAAAATGATGTGCATATATTGAAGCAACATCTCAAGACATCAGTCAGGAAGTTCAAGCTTGGTCGCAAATGGGTATTCCAAATGGAAAATGGCCCCAAGCATACTTCCAATGTTGTGTCAAAATGGCTTAAGGACAACAAAGTCAAGGTATTGGAGGGGCCATCACAAAGCCCTGAACTCAATCCTAGAAAATTTGTGGGCAGAACTGAAAAAGCGTGTGCGAGAAAGGAGGCCTACTAACTTGACTCAGTTACACCAGCTCTGTCAGGAGGAATGGGCCAAAATTCACACAACTTATTGTGGGAAGCTTGTGGAAGGCTACCCGAAACATTTGACCCAAGTTACACAATTTAAACGCAATGCTACCAAATACTAATTGAGTGTATATAAACTTCTTGACCCACAGCTGAAACAAACCAATCATTCTCAACTATTATTCTGACATTTCACATTCTTAAATAGTGGTGATCCTAACTGATCTAAGATAGGGAATTTTTACTAGGATTAAATGTCAGGAATTGTGAAAAACTTAGTTTAAATATATTTGGCTAAGGTGGATGTAAACTTCTGACTTCAACTGTACATGTATACGTCTCTGATTCCACCCTACTTTTAGATGGAACAGAACAGGACAGCAGAGCACAGAACCTGCGAACATACAGACCTACTGTGTTGATGATGTCCAGTGTAGTCAATGAAGAGAGCAGTGGTTTATCAGAGAGGTGGTCCTGGGACTAGACACTGTAGAGGGCTCCGATACTCTCTGTTAGCCTGCCTTCATGGTCCTGGGACTAGACACTGTAGAGGGCTCCGATACTCTCTGTTAGCCTGCCTTCATGGTCCTGGGACTAGACACTGTAGAGGGCTCCGATACTCTCTGTTAGCCTGCCTTCATGGTCCTGGGACTAGACACTGTAGAGGGCTCCGATACTCTCTGTTAGCCTGCCTTCATGGTCCTGGGACTAGACACTGTAGAGGGCTCCGATACTCTCTGTTAGCCTGCCTTCATGGCCCTGGGACTAGATTATTCAGCTGGCACAGACACTGTAGAGGGCTCCGATACTCTCTGTTAGCCTGCCTTCATGGCCCTGGGACTAGATTATTCAGCTGGCACAGACACTATAGAGGGCTCCGATACTCTCTGTTAGCCTGCCTTCATGGCCCTGGGACTAGATTATTCAGCTGGCACAGACACTGTAGAGGGCTCCGATACTCTCTGTTAGCCTGCCTTCATGGCCCTGGGACTAGATTATTCAACTGGCACAGACACTGTAGAGGGCTCCGATACTCTCTGTTAGCCTGCCTTCATGGCCCTGGGACTAGATTATTCAACTGGCACAGACACTGTAGAGGGCTCCGATACTCTCTGTTAGCCTGCCTTCATGGCCCTGGGACTAGATTATTCAGATGGCACAGACACTGTAGAGGGCTCCGATACTCTCTGTTAGCCTGCCTTCATGGCCCTGGGACTAGATTATTCAGCTGGCACAGACACTGTAGAGGGCTCCGATACTCTCTGTTAGCCTGCCTTCATGGCCCTGGGACTAGATTATTCAGCTGGCACAGACACTGTAGAGGGCTCCGATACTCTCTGTTAGCCTGCCTTCATGGCCCTGGGACTAGATTATTCAGCTGGCACAGACACTATAGAGGGCTCCGATACTCTCTGTTAGCCTGCCTTCATGGCCCTGGGACTAGATTATTCAGCTGGCACAGACACTGTAGAGGGCTCCGATACTCTCTGTTAGCCTGCCTTCATGGCCCTGGGACTAGATTATTCAACTGGCACAGACACTGTAGAGGGCTCCGATACTCTCTGTTAGCCTGCCTTCATGGCCCTGGGACTAGATTATTCAACTGGCACAGACACTGTAGAGGGCTCCGATACTCTCTGTTAGCCTGCCTTCATGGCCCTGGGACTAGATTATTCAGATGGCACAGACACTGTAGAGGGCTCCGATACTCTCTGTTAGCCTGCCTTCATGGCCCTGGGACTAGATTATTCAGCTGGCACAGACACTGTAGAGGGCTCCGATACTCTCTGTTAGCCTGCCTTCATGGCCCTGGGACTAGATTATTCACTGGCACAGACACTGTAGAGGGCTCCGATACTCTCTGTTAGCCTGCCTTCATGGCCCTGGGACTAGATTATTCAGCTGGCACAGACACTGTAGAGGGCTCCGATACTCTCTGTTAGCCTGCCTTCATGGCCCTGGGACTAGATTATTCAGCTGGCACAGACACTGTAGAGGGCTCCGATACTCTCTGTTAGCCTGCCTTCATGGCCCTGGGACTAGATTATTCAGCTGGCACAGACACTGTAGAGGGCTCCGATACTCTCTGTTAGCCTGCCTTCATGGCCCTGGGACTAGATTATTCAACTGGCACAGACACTGTAGAGGGCTCCGATACTCTCTGTTAGCCTGCCTTCATGGCCCTGGGACTAGATTATTCAGCTGGCACAGACACTGTAGAGGGCTCCGATACTCTCTGTTAGCCTGCCTTCATGGCCCTGGGACTAGATTATTCAGCTGGCACAGACACTGTAGAGGGCTCCGATACTCTCTGTTAGCCTGCCTTCATGGCCCTGGGACTAGATTATTCAGCTGGCACAGACACTGTAGAGGGCTCCCCTGTTAGCCTGCCTTCATGGCCCTGGGACTAGATTATTCAGCTGGTACAGACACTGTAGAGGGCTCCGATACTCTCTGTTAGCCTGCCTTCATGGCCCTGGGACTAGATTATTCAGCTGGCACAGACACTGTAGAGGGCTCCGATACTCTCTGTTAGCCTGCCTTCATGGCCCTGGCTTCCAAACAAGCTACTAAATCCCCCAACCCTTTTCACTGGGCCTGGCCTGGCATGGCTTGGCATGGGCAACCGAACACATCTCACTTGGAAAATCTATAGCATTTTCAGACAATCTATTTCCCAAAAAGTACCACCAGAATCATAAATCATGTTTTTTCTTGTCATAATGTGCAGATTGGTTGGACAGCAGCTGCATTTTTACTGGCTGGCTAGAGCAACGCAGCTCACATTAGTTTTTTCAACCCAAAAAAGACTTTTCATTTGGCACAAGGGTTGACTGCTGCTTTTCTGTAGCGTGTGTATGGAGGTGCAGAATTTATTATCCTCAGAGAAGCAGAAGGAAAACATCAAGGAATATAATTCCCTCTAAATGCTTTCTGACTTGAAATTAATTTCCCTATGACCTCTAAAGGGCTCGGTTCAGAAAATGTGTCTGTTTTGTCCGTTTAAATGTAATATGAATGCGCCCTTAGGTTAACACAAAGCCATAGCTTCAATGTACCATTGTGGGCGAATAATATATATATTTTTCATTAAATGCTTTCATTTTCTGAATCAGTTAAGCAGACCGGTCCAAGCTCCCATCTTTTTATGGCAGCCCGTTCTGTTCTGAATAGTACAAGGTTTAAACGTTTGAGACTGGTATTCGTGTGATGAGACAGTCAGATCACTTTGAATCTGTCCCTAGACAAGATCCAGACCAGAGATGGTCTGTTATTGATTCCTGCAGGGTAATGATGACTGACTGTCTGTGCTGCTGTCAATACACACACACACACACACACACACACACACACACACACACACACACACACACACACACACACACACACACACACACACACATACATACATACATACATACATACGACTCTTTGTAGGACATCGTACTGAATATCTTCTCATCTTCAGTATTCTCATTGTGCCAGTGTTCATGCACCTTGGTTTGAATGCGAGGTAGCGACAGCATTTATTTTTGTTTGGCCTGTCTGCATACACAACCAGTTGGATCCTGTCTTGTGTATCTGGGTAACACTTTACTGCATGCCCTCTTACGTATGCATTCATAAAGCCTTTATAATAGCTACATAAGACAAAACATCAGTACCTGCATACAAAACCAGCTGAATCCTGTCTCGTATGTGATTGATCTGGGTGTCTGTCGAGACAACAGCTCGGGCCACCATGACACGGGTGGTGTCGTTAGGGGCAGGCACAAGCAGCGGGCCGACGATGAAGGAGCACGCCGCCCCCAGATAGCTGACCAATGAGGCGACAGCGGTGGCTGTGGCTCTCTGGTCTGGAGCGAACCATGTGGTGGAGAGGAGGGGTCCAGCGCTCATTATTGTTGGTCCGGCCAAACCATTCAACAGCTGACCACCGTGTATTAACCTGCAGAGAGGAGAGGACAGGGAGAAACATGAAACATTAATGTCACATCATGCATACAGACAAGGCAAACAGTGGAACCAGATAAATGTTATTGTACATGTGATAAGTTCTCAGTATTTTTCATTCATTTCATTCAGAACTATAGAAAACATCATTAGATGATTTATGAACATACAATAAGTGGTCCCACATTTCCTCCTTAATGTTCAGTAACTCTGAGTCCCCTGTGCCCAGCCAGCCCAGTGTGGCTGAGGCCTGAGTGGCCAGGGAGAACAGTGCTGTGCTGATTAATTGTCTGTGAGCTCAGCTCTGTAAAGACAAGGTGCAGTCTGCCCTGTCTGAGATCACACAGCAGAGAGAGAGAGAGAGAGAGAGAAAATGATTGAGCTTAGAAAAAGAGAGAGAAGTGGATACAGACAGAGAAAAACGAGCAACTCTCAGACAGTCTGCCACCGTCTGCCTTGACAGTTCAAACCAAAAACAGCTCAAACAAGAGCAGCTCATGCCAGATGACAAGAGCTGCCAACGCTGACAAGGCAGATTGATGGAAGTGTCTTTATCCCTTACCTCCTCCTGAGATCTTCTCAAACAACTCTTAACCCACCCCCTCCCTCCCCCTCTATCTTCTACACTAAAACAGTCTCCCTCACTTCTCTTCGGTCTCTCTCCCTTCCTCTCTCCCTCCACTTTCCACCTTCCTCCACTCGCTCTCCATCTCGCCCCCCTCCCCCATCTCTCTCCCACTCTTTCTCTCCCTCTCGCGCTGTGATCACTCATTCCATTAAAGCCAAACAGAATTATCAAAATTATGAAATGATTTATGGTGCCCGCTGTTCCAAAGATCTATGTTCCATCCGCTATACTTGATGACATCCCATCCTCCACTGATCCTTGGAGAATTCCAAATCCTCAATCAATGGTGATCGGTACAAGACTACAAGTACTGTATCTAACTGATAATCATTTTCATTAGATATGATATCTGATTTAACACACTAGATTTGATGCATGGATATCTGAAGGATTCTGATCGAGATCATTCAGTCTCAAGGGATATACCTTCTAAAAACCATCTGTGTGACCTTATCACTGTGTGGCCGAAAATGAAATGTGACCTAATATGAAATGTGACCTCGGCCTCAACTGAAGCAATCAACATAATATAAAGGTCTTCAGATAGATGGAGGAGACAGGAGACTGCTAATCAAATTCTCAGATAAAGGGATGATTAATCAATTCCTGCTTGATGATTCTGGGGTGTGGAAGAGTGGAGGGAGGAGGAGAAGAGGAGAGGAAGAGAGGAGAACGGGAGGGAGAGCGGTCGTTCTACGAGAGATGATTCACTTAATGTGTATTGATGAACCCTGTCAGAGAGAATCTCATTGCTCTGAGACCAAGCCAGCCCAGCGAGGAAGAAAGTCAGTCAGTTAGATATAGAGTATGCTCATGTCTCTTAACCTGTCATAGTGTGACAGAGGTAATACTACTGCCACTGCCGGAAACCCACTCCAATCTAACATGGCACAATCAGAGAAGCCATGGCAGTATCATTGGCACAATGGGTCATGGCGGTGCGTGTATATGTGTGTATGTGTGTATGTGTGTGGCCAATCAATGAGAAATTAATAGACCTCTAAGAGAGAGGGAGCATAATGTCACTGAATGTCTGATGAAAACCTTATATCTCCAAAACAAAAAAATGGCCATATTTTGCCAATAACATACCATTTTGAAACTTCAGAGGCGATGTTTAACATATTTTCTTGATCCTAGAGTCATGAAATGTTCAGAGTACATTGAGGGGAGTTACTGTTTTCAATACATGAACAAAATGGCAAAAATGAAGATTCATTGGCTTTCAGACAGCTACCTTAACCTGGTTTGATTCAAGAGTTATCATCAATGCTGCTCTGCTCTGACCTCTGTTTAATCAGTGACCACTAATGTCTTTTCTCCTGCCCTGGCCTCTTTTCAGATATTCTGACTGACTCAGATTCTCCTTAGGTATTTTTCCCTGAACTAGACTAGAGAATAGCTCTGACAACAGGAAGGTGTTTCAATCTCACAACTCACTCTCTTTGATTCTCAGAAATGAGCTCCAAACTGAACAACGTTTACACCCCAGAGCATTTGGTTAAAAAGGATGCCAATCGAAAATGAAACGATGGTTCTCCCTCCTTTAAAAATAACATCTAGTACATGCTGTCAATGGATCCCTCCTGTTCCTAAATCAAGCTAACTGCAACCATCCTTCTCCCTTACAGCACAGCCATCCTTCTCCGTTTGATCACTGCCTGCAATGCCCTTGAACTCCTCAGCTTCTCTTCCCTCCTCCAGTCCTCTCCTCTCAGCTGCTCTCCTCCCCTCCCGCTCAGCTCCTCTCCTGCTCATCTCCACAAAGTGCTATTCCAAATCAGATCAGTAGCCAATTGGGCTTATTGTATCTAAATCACAGGTTGACGTTTATTGTCATGAGTCTTGTCCTGGAGGCAGACATGAGTGATTTCCCCTTTAGATAGGCCAGCTGCAAAGTCAAAATTGGCTATATTGTAAAAAATGACTTTGTGGCTGTGCCAGCTAGTGACCACTCTGCAGAGCTGCCTCCAAAACAAGATTCAAGATTAAACGCGCTAGTCTACATCTAAATTACAATCACAAGCCTAGCACCCACACTCTGGAAAGAGATATGTAAATTACATATGTATATGTGTGAGACACATACATAGCAGCAGTATTGGTTGACAATAACACAAACCCCATGTCTCAGAACTTTAACTCAGCAGGGTGGTGATCATTAATGTAAAGTACTTAAGTAAAAATACTTTAAAGTACTACTTAAGTAGTTTTTTGGGGTATCTGTACTTTCCTATATATTTTTTTGAAAACTTTTATTTCACTAAAATAATGTACTTTTTTTACTCCATATATCCCTTACACCCAAAAGTACTCGTTACATTTTGAATGCTTAGTAGGACAGGAAAATGGTCCAATTCATGCACTTATCAAGAGAACACATGTTCATCCCTACTGCTTCTGATCTGGCGAACTCACAAAAAACAAATGCATCATTTGTAAATGATGTCTAAGTGTTGGAGTCTGCCCCTGGCTATCCGTAAATCTTTTAAACATGAAAATGGTGCCGTCTGCTTTGCTTAATATAAGGAATTTGAAATTATTTATACTTTTGATACTTAAGAATATTTAGAACCAAATACTTTTACTCAAGTTGTATTTTACTGGGTGACTTTTACTTTTACTTGAGTAACTTTCTATTAAGGCATATATACTTCTACTCAAGGATCCCAACTGGGTACTTTTTCCACCACTGGTGGTGACCAATGTCCCTCTAAGCGGTTTTGGGTCTGTGTCTGGGTTCACCTAAATCATCCTCTTCCTACCATTTGCCCCTGACTGCTGCTGTTCAAAGTGCTCTGCTGGCCTGCTGTTCTCATCTGCCCTCCTCCTTGGTTCATCTGAAAAGCTCCTCCAGGACTGCCTCGCAGAAGAAATGCCAGGCCGTGCAGAAACGCAAGAGATTGAACTTCACTGAGTTCGCCCCATTAGTTTGCACTATATAGAAGTTAAACATCAGAAGAAGAAAAAAAAAAAAAAATCAACATTATACCAGCCCTTTTCAATGCAACAAATTAAAACAAATCTAACTTTCCAAGATTGAGTGTTGATTTTGTTGTCGGCAGAGACTGAGCGCATCATAGAAATCAAAAGCTATTTCCATGTGAAAAAATTTTATGGGTTTTGCTCCATTGGTTTTGTTTGTCGGCCTACATTATACTTAAATAGCCACAATAGCCTATTGACTACTGTCTAAAACTGTAAGGCTACAGCCTCAGTGTTCATTGTAAACGTGTGCCAGAAGTTGCGCAAACTTCTCACAACATTCAAGTTTCCACTAACAAGACCTAAAAGTTTGCTCAGTGCC
Source organism: Oncorhynchus keta (assembly GCF_023373465.1). NCBI lineage: Eukaryota > Metazoa > Chordata > Actinopteri > Salmoniformes > Salmonidae > Oncorhynchus > Oncorhynchus keta. The sequence continues at coordinate 37,183,229 of NC_068427.1, read as the reverse complement.
CCAATCATTTTGAGGGAACATTGGTGTTGACTGTGGCCCAGTACATCACTGGAGACGAGCTCACTGCCATCGAGGGCCTCTATATCAAGCTGTGTCAGAGGAAGGCCCAACATGTTTTTAACCACTCCAGCCACCCAAGTCATAGACTCTCAGCCAGCGCACCGATACAAGCGGTACCGATACACCAAGTCCGAAACCAACAGGACCCTGAACAGCATCCACCACCAAGCCATAAGACTGCGAAATAGTTAATCAAATGGCTACCCAGACTACCTGCATTGACCCTTTTTTGCACTAACTGCAAACACACTGGACTCTACCCACACATACTTACACTGACACCCCAACACACACACACACACACACACAACATGCATACTGACGCCTCACACACACACTTTTACACTCACCACATACACTGCTGCTACAGCTGTCTATTATCTATCCTGTTGTCTAGTCACATTACCCCTACCTACAGTATACTGCTGTTACTGTCTATTATCTATCCTGTTGTCTAGTCACATTACCCCTACCTACAGTATACTGCTGTTACTGTCTATTATCTATCCTGTTGTCTAGTCACATTACCCCTAACTACAGTATACTGCTGCTACTGTCTATTATCTATCCTTTACCCCTACCTACAGTATACTGCTGCTACTGTCTATTATCTATCCTGTTGTCTAGTCACATTACCCCTAACTACAGTATACTGCTGTTACGCTCTATTATCTATCCTGTTACCTGGTCACATTACCCCTACCTACAGCATACTGCTGCTACTGTCTATTATCTATCCTGTTGGCTAGTCACTTTACCCCTAATTACAGTATACTGCTGTTACTGTCTATTATCTATCCTGTTGCCTAGTCACATTACCCCTACCTACAGTATACTGCTGTTACTGTCTATTGTCTATCCTGTTGCCTAGTCACATTACCCCTACCTTACCCCTACCTACCCCTACCTACACATTAGCTATCTCAATTACCTCGTACTCCCTGCACTTGGACTTGGTATTGGTACTTCCTGTATATAGCCATGCTATTTTGTTATTGTTATTCACTGTATATTTATTTATTTCTAGTGTCACTATTTGTATTATGTTTAATTCTGCATTGTTGGAAAATGACCTGTAAGTAAGCATTTCACTGTTGGTCTACACCAATTGTTTACGAAGCATGTGACAAATAAAATGTTATTTGATTTAATAGACCTGTGTGCAGCAAAAGAACACACAATGCAATGACTGACACCTGCTGGTGACTTTGGGAACTGTTTGTGGAGGGATAATATACACCAAGTGCACAAAAGATTAGGAACAACTTCCTAATATTGAGTTGCACCTCCTTTTGCCCTCAGTACAGCCTCAATTTGTCTGGGGCCATGGACTCTACAAGGTGTCCAAAGCGTTCCACAGGGACGCTGGCCCATGTTGACTCCAATGCTTCCCACAGTTGTGTCAAGTTGGCTGGATGTCCTTTGAGTTGTGGACCATTCTCGATACACACGGGAAATTGTTGAGTGTGAAAAACCCAGCAGCATTGCTGTTCTTGATACAAACCGGTGCGCCTGGCACCTACTACCATACCCTGTTCAAAGGCACTCAAATATTTTGGGGTAGCCTAGTAGGGCGGCAGGGTAGCCTAGTGGTTAGAGCATTGGACTAGTAACCGGAAGGCTGCAAGTTCAAACCCCTGAGCTGGCAAGGTACAAATATGTCGTTCTGCCCCTGAACAGGCAGTTAACCGACTGTTCCTAGGCCATCATTGAAAATAAGAATTTGTTCTTAACTGACTTGCCTAGTTAAATAAATGTAAATATTTTGTCTCACCCTCTGAATGGCACATGTACACAATCCATGTCTCAATTGTATCAATGCTTAAAACTCCTTTAACCTGTCTCCTCACCTTCATCTATAATGACTGAAGTGGATTTAACAAGTGACATCAATAAGGGATCATAGCTTTCACTTGGATTCACCTTGTCAGTCTGTCATGGAAAGAGCAGGTGTTCCTAATGTTTTGTACTCTTAAGGTACTGTTTTTGCACTACTTAACTGTTAAACAATAACTCTTTACGGTGCACTGAAAAATAATAAGGAATCATATAAGGCTCAATGGAAGGGTCAAAGGTCACCTCAGCTTATCTGCTCCAACTCCCAAAGGTCAGGTAAATGTAAAGCCCAAACAGAAACTTCACAAATCCACTATATGGTTTAAACACACAGAAGCTGTTTGCTCAAGCACTATAAAGTTCCCTGGACATCCCAGTTCTCTGGTTGGCATGGTATGAAGTTCCACAAGTTTGGTCTGATGATCTACGCTACATTAACTCTTCATCTACATTTTTACATCACCAGTGTGCTTCCAACAAAAGGCTAACGTTGACCATAAAAGCATCACTTACTGACATTTCAACTGTTACCTACTCTACTACTACAACTACAAACCATGAATAAGTACAGGAGTTAGGCTTGGGGAGCCCGTCTTGAATTGTTTGTCCCAGATAGCCTAGAGATGTTTAATAGTGTAATCCCAGGAACTGTGATTAACTGAGAGAGCAAGGCAGCCTTCTCAGGGATAGTGCTTTGGATAGTATGGGTGTAAAACCTTTATGTATTGGCACTTTATCACCCCCATATAGCAACGCTGTCTAGGTCTCAGTTGGATGGTGAGATCTTTTACAACAGAGGGAATACTCTGAGGTGTGCTGTTGTGTTGGCGTCCTTACTGCTTGCAATATATCTCAGTCTCCAATAAACACCCCTCCGCTACAACCGTATCTCTCGTTAGATGGCGTGTGCCTCGGCCCGTGACCCTGTATTTCTCTCGACAGAGTACAACAGCATATGCCCTACTCAGCCAGGAGGCCTAGCCACTGTAAAATGGTCCACACCAACGGCATAGACATTTTGGAATGCTTATGGATGGTCAAGTACATGTATACTGTCAAGTCAGCGTTATGCAGGTCTATAGTACACGCGCACACACACACACATTCTGTTGTTCCATACTCAGCTGCCCTCTGAAGCATGAAGGTTACAGCGAGAACAAATACTCGTGAGTAGGACTGAAGAGGTTGTTTTCAGTTAAGTGCAGCCTTAGTCTGGTCCCAGATATGTCTGGCAGCAAAAACAGATTTGGGATGAGGTAAACAAAGCCTGGGGCAATATAAAAGCTGATACTTCTCCGCAAACACTTTCAAATAGTGGAATATTATTTTCTTTAAAAAAGGAATCATTCGTAAGTATAATTTTCTAAGTATCCCTCATAGAATGAGAGCCAATAATTGTATTTTACTCTTTTTTAGTCTGTATTAATATTGCAATAAACTGAACTAATGGTCTTCATTTTACAGATCCAATCACACTCAGAGAAAATGTGCAGTTAGACTACGACTAGTTTTCATTATCTGTTCTTTGGGACCCCAAATCAGCAACCTAACATAATACATTCAGTGGGTGAAAGTGCTATATTTAAGAGAATACAATTTCCTTCCTCAATTGAAATACCCATAATGCATCACCTGAATTGAAGTCAATGTGGAGCCTAATAAGAAATAAGCGGCAGATTAACAATAGAGAAGGTCATAAAATGACTTTTATCACCAAAGTAATTCAGATAACCTTGTCGTCTGGGCCTCCTTCAAACACATAGGTACTGTTTTAGAAAGGAAATATTGCCTATATTTTTTTTGATAATAGCAATGGAAGAAAGGGCTTTTTTTTATTCTGGTAAAAATAAGGACGTCAGAAAGAAAAGTGAATGAAAGCAGTAGTCGATAAGAGAAACAGAAAACAAGTATCCACACAATTCAACAATTTAAATAGAATTCTAATCTCTTGAAGGAAATGGTGCACCTCAATCCCATTCCATGTCTCTGCTATTATGAGGCATTCAAAGCGAGCAGAAACCATTTCAATACGACAGTTCAATACCACAACACAACAATGCAACTGGCAAACTAGCGATTTATAAATGCTGTCATTCATCAAAACTATGGTAGACTAGATGGGTAATGTCTTTCTTCCCTAAAACTGCGATTTACAAGCAATACCGGGCACCCTGAAACCAGAAAATTACCATAGCTATTCACAATATTGGTAATTGTAATAAGTATATACATTTTCTGCCAGAGGAAGAATCTTCCAACGTAGTACATAAATGGGGCATAATTTTGGGAGAGCACTACCAGGTTCCAAATGAGCCGTTTTATAAAGAGAGTATATAGCACATCTCTGGGTGTGAGGGGTTGTGTGGGGTGTTACCATTTCCTTAGTTGGAAGTCTAGGGCTATTGCGGTGACCATATTACTTCCACACTGGCAGTCATGAGTCATGACCGCAGTAGAAATTCATGTGACCGTTGAGTCACAGTAATGTCCTTTTATGCACTCTGGACATGTGTTGGTAGTACCCAACTCGCTAATGACCATCAGGTCCTAATGGCCTGCTACTCAGGGCTGTGTCCTTCTAACCACTCTGACATCAATGCAAACACAATTGAAAACTCACAAACACTTATCAAAACAGTATTGTGATTTTAAAACTCACCTCACTGTGATGATCAATTAGAAGTTCAACAGCAGGTTGAAACAATGTTGTTGTGAATGTTGTTTCAAAGCCTAACACAACGAAATGGACAGCCCTTTAAAGTGATGACTCATTCAAAACACCCATATGCATACGCATATATGAGCCCAAGCCCCCCAATAAAAAACTGAATTAAAATAATGATTGTGTCGTTATACAATACATAGCCTAACGCCTACTACGCATGGCAGAGAACTGTATAGACCTAGGTGATAATGTTGGTTCATTGATTGTGCAGGGCGGCCTACAGAGTTAGCCTACAATTATAGCGAATTTGTATTTAATTTTGAATAGCCTAGTAATAGGGTATTTTTTATCTTTTCATAATGAATAGGCTAACACATTACCTTTGGCTACAGAATATCTCAGCACCGTGCATGTCCACCTCCTTCCCTCTGTCATTCATTACTTTCTACAGCGTGCAGAGAGAAGGGCTGTCAACAGTTTAATGAAATATGTTTTGATGTTCCTAAACACATTTCACTAATTTAGCACTGGGAAGCTGTAAGAACAGGGTTAAAGATCCCATGGCATACAGGGTTTGGGTGGAATATCACCTGTGGTGCAGCGAGGCCGCATGCTTCTCAAACAGTGGTTGATGAGTGGAGTGAAATAACCAGAGTAGCCTACCCAGCATGAGTGAAAAAGTAACTGTCTGGAATGTGGCCTCCATTCGCTGTTCCAGTGCATACTGATGACATGCATTTCCCCCTGCCCCTGTTTCTACCATTTGATAATGGGCCATTCTAAATCAAAGGAAATTTGACACATTAGTTAAGACTAGATTAAATTGAGAATAGTCTGATGGGTGAAAATATTAACGCTTGATGGGAGAACAGCATGTGCAGCCTAAGGAACAAGCTTTTTGCAACTTTCTCAAATCATCAATAGCCCCAAGTCGCATCATGCAGCCCATATATGTTTTGATTTCTAAGAGATTCTAAGGTTTGTATCATTCACAACTAAAGTTTACAAATAACTCTAAATCTAGCGTATAGGACCTGTTTCAAATGATCACTTTTACACTCAACATAGCCACTTCATATGCACACTCGCTCCGGAATGGGAAAAATATCCTTTCTATTTTATAAAATCATAATAATGCAATAAGGCCCAGGGGGGGGGGATAAACCACAGTACGACGCAACACGGAGTGCTTGCATACAGCAATGTACCACAATCCCCTGAGGGATTCAACAAGTAGTTATATATTAGAAACTGGTTTCCAACTTGATTAGAGCAGTAAAAATAAATGTTTTGTCATATGCGTGGTATACATTCTGATACACTTGGTTGCACTCTCTAGGAAAACTAAAATAACAAAGGCTAGCCCTAAGGTCATCTACCGAAGGTCCTACAGAGAGTTCAATCAGGACTCATTTGTGGATGAGATTAAGCATGTGCAATGGTTAGATGTGTGTAGTGGTTCTAATTCTCAGAGTAAAAACTCTACGGACCATATAAAAGCTCAAACCAAGCTTATTCTCCCAGAGGATCAATACAGCTGCATTAGACAAAGACATATTCACACAAGCACTGATATTTAACCCTTTCTCATAGGCTGAGTCTCCTCCTACACATCTGAACAAACATGGTATCTTTATTGCTAGGCAGGAAACTAAGTGATTACGGGCCATAAAAACTTCTCTTTTTCCCTTAAACCTGACCTGACCTCGACCCCCTTCATCACTAATCCATGGCTCTCTCCCCTTATCAATGCCTGCCACATGTGATTACCTTCCCTACACTCAGTACATTCCAAACGTATCCATTCATCTCTGGTGTAGTCCCTCAACTACGGCACCCCTTAGGTCTCTATTACAACTAATGATTAATAACAGTTAAAGTTCAGAAATCCAAACCTATCAATAGTAAGAATGATCCTGAAATGTCACTAAGTTTGTTCATGAAATGATTTATAAGTATAGGTGATAAGCATGCCCTTTGAGGAAATGCGCTGTGAGGTCAAACGGTGCCCCATGGATTGATGATGAGCTGAGAAATGTAATGATTCAACGTTATGATGCCAAAAAAGTAGCAGATAAATCTGCCACTGTGTTTGATAAGCAAAGTTATTGTAAATTAAGAAATCTAGTGACCAAGCTAAACAAAGGAAAGAAGGGATTCTATCTGCAAAATTGATGAAGTAAAGGGTGATGGGGGAAAAACATGGAAAAACACTTATGGGTAGGAATTCCAACATGTCTGCCTCTGTTGTTGAATCAGATGGTATATTTATGACAAAATGACATGACATCGCAAAATACTTTAATTAATATTTTCCAGGCAAAGTGGACAAGTTGAGGAATGCTATGATTCCAATATACCCTTCTAAAAGATTGTATCATGAAAGAGAGGCATTGCATGTTTGAATTTCATCCAGTAGAAAGGGAAGAGGTCGAAAGGATGCTGTTGTCTCTTTCGGATGACGTCACCTGGTCCAGATAATCTTGACGCCAAATTGTTTAGAGGCACAGCTAACCAAATATCTACCCCAATCTCTCATATCATATTTTACTAAGTGCTTGATGTATGGGGTGTGCCCAGAAGTCTGGAAGGAGTCAAAGGTTATTCCACTACCTAACGATAAAAAAAAAAATCTGCATTCATTGGTCCTAAGTCATCCTATAAACTTGCTGCCTGTGTTAAGAAAATTATATCTGTACAAATTAAGGTTTATTTCTCATGTAAATGGTCTGATAATGGGTTTCCAGAATGCATACAAAGGGCATTCTACGAGTATGGCCTTAGCACAAATGACAGATGATTGGTTAAAGAGTATGGATGACAGGATGTTAGTTGGTGTTGTGTTGCTAGATTTCAGTGCTGCTTTTGATGTAATTGATCATGAACTGTTACTAGGTAAACTTAAATATTATGGTTTTAAGTCTGCAGCTCTATCCTGGATGGAAAGCTATCTATGCAGAAGGCAAAAAGTGTTCTTTAAATGGTGACTTTTCAAACAGTAAAGATATACACTGTAGTGTTCCTCAAGGAAGTTGCCTCTCAAGGAAGTTGCCTAGGCCCACATCTCGACTCTCTTTACTAATGATTTACTTTCAGTAATGAACAAAGCAAGAGTGGTCATTTATGCTGATGACTCTACAATGTATAGCGCAGCATCAGAATGTAATGAGCTAACAGATGGACTGAGCAATGAACTAAGAATGGTGTTTGCGTGCGCTGATGTGAACAAATTGAACATTTCTAAAACGAAATGTATTGTATTTGGTTCAAGATAAATTCTTGCTGATGATCCCCAATTGAATTTGTCCATGAATAGAACGCATGTAGAGCAAGTAAAAAATAAAAATAAACTACTAGGCGTCATGTTGGACGCAGCTTTATCATGGTCAGAACACATAGATAGTATTGTTATTAAGATGGGTAAGGGAAGTACTGTTACAAGAAAATGTTCAGAGTATTTAACATCTAGCACTCTGAATCAGGTGATTCAATCCCTGATCCTATCACACTTAGAGTACCGTCCAGTTATATGGTCAATCCCTGGTCCTATCACACTTAGAGTACGGTCCAGTTATATGGTCAATCCCTGGTCCTATCACACTTAGAGTACCGTCCAGTTATATGGTCAATCCCTGGTCCTATCACACTTAGAGTACGGTCCAGTTATATGGTCAATCCCTGATCCTATCACACTTAGAGTACCGTCCAGTTATATGGTCAATCCCTGATCCTATCACACTTAGAGTACCGTCCAGTTATATGGTCAATCCCTGATCCTATCACACTTAGAGTACCGTCCAGTTATATGGTCAATCCCTGGTTCTATCACACTTAGAGAACTGCCCAGTTATATGGTCAATCCCTGGTTCTATCACACTTAGAGAACTGTCCAGTTATATGGTCAATCCCTGGTTCTATCACACTTAGAGAACTGCCCAGTTATATGGTCAATCCCTGGTTCTATCACACTTAGAGAACTGTCCAGTTATATGGTCAATCCCTGGTCCTATCACACTTAGAGCACCGTCCAGTTATATGGTCAATCCCTGATCCTATCACACTTAGAGAACTGTCCAGTTATATGGTCAATCCCTGGTTCTATCACACTTAGAGTACCGTCCAGTTATATGGTCAATCCCTGGTCCTATCACACTTAGAGTACCGTCCAGTTATATGGTCAATCCCTGGTCCTATCACACTTAGAGTACCGTCCAGTTATATGGTCAATCCCTGGTTCTATCACACTTAGAGTACCGTCCAGTTATATGGTCATCTGCAGCAACGAAAGATATAAAACATCTCCAAATGGCTCAGAACAGGGCTGGTAGATGATCTCTTCATTGGTCAGAACAGGGCTGGTAGATGATCTCTTCATTGGTCAGAACAGGGCTGGTAGATGATCTCTTCATTGGTCAGAACAGGGCTGGTAGATGATCTCTTCATTGGTCAGAACAGGGCTGGTAGATGATCTCTTCATTGGTCAGAACAGGGCTGGTAGATGATCTCTTCATTGCTCAGAACAGGGCTGGTAGATGATCTCTTCATTGCTCAGAACAGGGCTGGTAGATGATCTCTTCATTGGTCAGAACAGGGCTGGTAGATGATCTCTTCATTGCTCAGAACAGGGCTGGTAGATGATCTCGTCATTGCTCAGAACAGGGCTGGTAGATGATCTCTTCATTGGTCAGAACAGGGCTGGTAGATGATCTCTTCATTGGTCAGAACAGGGCTGGTAGATGATCTCTTCATTGGTCAGAACAGGGCTGGTAGATGATCTCTTCATTGGTCAGAACAGGGCTGGTAGATGATCTCTTCATTGGTCAGAACAGGGCTGGTAGATGATCTCTTCATTGCTCAGAACAGGGCTGGTAGATGATATCTTCATTGCTCTATCCGTATGAATATTATCCAAATGCATTAGAATCTCTCATGGCTTCACGTTAAAAACAAACTACTATCCAGTCTTCTGATTTTCTTTAGGAATGTTTTATTTAAAATAAACATTTTAAAAACAGTATTTTTCTGGTCAGTTAGTACATACTAGCAACATGCATAACCACCAAACCAGACAGACAAATTCAGGGCAGCTAAAACAACCCAAGCCAAGAACAAATAGCCTTAAATCTACAGATTTATATAAAGCCATAGCTGAATGGAACTCTTTACCAATCCATATTTCTCAGGCAAAAAGTAAATCCACCTTCAAGGGGAAAAAAAAGAACATCTAATGTAATGGACCCTATGACTGGACAGGAAATAGACAGAACATCTAATGTAATGGACCCTATGACTGGACAGGAAATAGACAGAACATCTAATGTAATGGACCCTATGACTGGACAGGAAATAGACAGAACATCTAATGTAATGGACCCTATGACTGGACAGGAAATAGACAGAACATCTAATGTAATGGACCCTATGACTGGACAGGAAATAGACAGAACATCTAATGTAATGGACCCTATGACTGGACAGGAAATAGACAGAACATCTAATGTAATGGACCCTATGACTGGACAGGAAAAAAGAACATCTAATGTAATGGACCCTATGACTGGACAGGAAATAGACAGAACATCTAATGTAATGGACCCTATGACTGGACAGGAAATAGACAGAACATCTAATGTAATGGACCCTATGACTGGACAGGAAATAGACAGAACATCTAATGTAATGGACCCTATGACTGGACAGGAAATAGACAGAACATCTAATGTAATGGACCCTATGACTGGACAGGAAATAGACAGAACATCTAATGTGATGGACCCTATGGCTGGACAGGAAATATGAAGCATCAACTGAATGTTAAATGTGTTTCCTGTCAGGTATATTAATTACCTGTATTGTCTACTTGTTGAATGTTTGTGATGTCTTGATTTGTGGTGGTTTATAATGTCTTGACAGAACATCTAATGTTGGACCCTATGAAAGAATTAGACAGAACATCTAATGTGATGGACCCTAATGGCTGGACAAAAAAAAAATGACTAAATAATGGACCCATGACTTTCAGCCATCAGACAGAACCATCTAAGTTTATAATATAATGGCATGGGACTTATACGCATATCTTGTATGCTAAAGCAAGCCTAGAGCCTATGGCATGGCACATAGCCAGATAACATAATGTAGGCCAACTTATATATTGCTTATCTGAAATCCATTTTTCTTTATATCATAATGTTTCTTTAGAAACTGCCTAAAATAAATCATGTATTTATTGTGACGGTGTACATTAAATGTATGTATTGTGACGGTGTACATTAAATGTATGTATTGTGATGGTGTATATTAAATTGATTTATTGGCCTGGAGATGCTAAACATGTTTATGTTAATTAACGATCAATTATGGTGAGAAGATTCAAATTTTTTTGTCTCAGCGTAAATCATATGTTCATTAGAAAAATATGAAAGGCGACATAACCAACTTTCAGACAGAAACACAGGTAGAGTTACTGTACAATGTCTTTCACATGACAATAACCGGCAGACAAAATGTAATGAGCACCACAGCCCTATATGGGGCATGATTTTGTATGGGTAAGTATTGCTTGCTTCCAAGCAAGCCGTTTTATAAAGAGAGTATACAGTAAAGCTCTGGGTGTGAGGGGGTGTTACCATCGCCTTAGTTGTAGGTCTGGCACAGGGACACTACGCAGCGCTGCCCCCATCACCATGAAGAAGACTGACAGTAAAAGAGACGCCCGCAGACCTGCAGCATAGGAGGGGAGAGTTGTAGAGGGGAAAGGGAAGAGGTGAAATGGGGAGAGGTGGAGAGGGGACAGGGAAGAGGTTAAATGGGGAGAGGTGGAGAGGGGAAGAGGTGAAATGGGGAGAGGTGCTAAACGGGGAAGAGGTTAAATGGGGATCAATTATGGAGAGGGGACAAAAGTCTCAGGTAAATGGGGATATGGAGAGGGGACAGGGAAGAGGTGAAATGGGGAGAGGTGGAAGGGGATGGGGAAGACAGAAATGGGGAGAGGTGGAGAGGGATGGGGAAGAGGTGAAATGGGGAGAGGTAAGGGGACAGGGAAAGGTTAAATGGGGACAGGTGGAGAGGGGACAGGTGAAATGGGGAGAGGTGGAGAGGGGCCGGGGAAGAGGTGAAATGGGGAAAGCTCTGGGAGGGGAAGGGTGTTAAATGGGTTGTAGGTGGAGAGGGGAAGAGGTGCCCCCATCAATGGGAAGAGGTGACAGAGGGGACGGGAAGAGGTTAAATGGGGAGAGGTGGAGAGGGGACAGGTGAAATGGGGAGAGGTGGAGAGGGGACAGGGAAGAGGTGAAATGGGGAGAGGTGGAGAGGGGAAGAGGTGAAATGGGGAGAGGTGGAGAGGGGACGGGGAAGAGGTGAAATGGGGAGAGGTGGAGAGGGGACGGGGAAGAGGTGAAATGGGGAGAGGTGGAGAGGGGACGGGGAAGAGGTGAAATGGGGAGAGGTGGAGAGGGGACGGGGAAGAGGTGAAATGGGAGAGGTGGAGAGGGGAGAGGGGAAGGGGAAGAGGTGAAATGGGGAGAGGTGGAGAGGGGGAGGGGAAGAGGTGAAATGGGAAGAGGTGGAGAGGGGAAGAGGTGAAATGGGGAGAGGTGGAGAGGGGACGGGGAAGAGGTGAAATGGGAAGAGGTGGAGAGGGGAAGAGGTGAAATGGGGAGAGGTGGAGAGGGGAAGGGGTGGAGAGGGGAAGGGGAAGAGGTGGAGAGGGGACGGGGAAGGGGTGAAATGGGGAGAGGTGGAGAGGGGAAGGGGTGAAATGGGGAGAGGTGGAGAGGGGAAGGGGAAGAGGTGAAATGGGGAGAGGTGGAGAGTACAGAGAGAAAAAGTGGAGGTTATTTTGTATTCTGAAATTCCAAAGGTCATATATTTTGTATAATTGTTGAGACCTCATGCTATATACATTTTCCAAAATATGAATCACGAGTCCCAAGCCAACTCCCTCCAAACCACAACATCCCAATTCTGTTCCTGACTTAAGTCTACATTTTCAGTTTCCACCACATCACCATAATTTAAGGGAACTTTGTTCCCTGTTCTCTCATTTCCTCTTGGTAGTGATGAGTGAGAGAGAGTCACTAGTTAAGAAAGTACACAATTATTGGTGACAAATTACTAGTATTACAAACTAAAATATGACTTTAATCTGATATGAAACGTAGAGAAACATTGGTGTCTCTGAATGTTTATGCGGGTTCCCGTTGGGAACTCCCTGTTTCTGTCTGTCAGATTGGCCTCTCTCTCTGTACTAAAGAGGGCACAACTAAACAACGGCAGATGCTGGTATGTAAATTCTTTGTGTACAAAATATCTTTCATTCTAATCTCTACCATGCAGTCGCTAGAGCTGCCTTTCATCTGGTTGGCCTACATATTATAGCAGGGTGGCTCCTCATGAAACGAGAGAAATACCATGATTTGGGGGATTTTCAATAAATGTTATCTATAGAAAGGTCCTTTAGAGGTAGGATAGTTTACATATATTTGAGAATGACCTCCTTTAAGACTCTATAATATTTTATATTTTGCTCCAGAGTGGCGCAGGGGTCTAAGGCACTGCATCTTAGGGCTTGAAGAGTCACTACCGACACCCTGGTTCGATTCCAGGCTGTATCACAACCGGCCGTGATTGGGAGTCCCATACGGCAGCACACAATTGGCCCAGCGTCGTCCGGGTTTGGCCGGTGTAGGCCATCATTGTAAATAAGAATTTGTTCTTAACTGACTTGCCTAGTTAAATAAAGGTTAAACAACAATATGAATAATACATTTTAAAAAATGTAAAAGGTGCTAAAAAGCTTTGTAATATGAGTAGTAGTTTGATTTCAAAAACACATTCCTTAGATACATTTATGAAAATTGACAATTATAAACTGGGTGGTTCGAGCCCTGAATGCTGATTGGCTGACAGCCGTGGTATATCAGACAGTATATCACGGGTATGACAAAACATTTATTTTTACTGCTCTAATTACGTTGGTAACCAGTTTATAATAGCAATAAGGCACCTCGGGGGTTTGGGGTACATGACCAATATACCACGGGTAAGGGCTGTATCCAGGCACTCGCGTTGCCTCAGCACTTGGTATATTGTCCATATTTTTTATTTCACCTGTATTTAAACAGGTAGGCCAGTTGAGAACAAGTTCTCATTTACAACTGCGACCTGGCCAAGATAAAGCAAACCAGTGCGACACAAACAACACAGAGTTACACATGGAATAAACAAACATACAGTCAATAACACAATAGAAAAGTCTATATGTGCAAATGAAGTAAGATTAGGGAGATAAGGCAATAAATAGGCCGCAGTGGCGAAATAATTACAATTTAGCAAAAAAACACTGGAGTGATAGATGTGCAGAAGATGAATGTGCAAGTAGGGATATTGGGGTGCAAAGGAGAAAAAAAATAGAAATAAAATAAACAACAATATGGAGATGAGGTAGATTGGATGGGCTATTTACAGATGGGCTATGTACAGGTGCAATGATCTGTAAGCTGTTCAGATAGCTGATGCGTCAAGTTAAAGGGAGATATGAGTCTCCAGCTTCAGTGATTTTTGCAATTCGTTCCAGTCATTGGCAGCAGAGAACTGGAAGGAAAGGTGGCCCAAAGAGGAATTGGCTTTGGGGGTGACCAGTGAAATATACCTGCTGGAGCACGTGCTACGGGTGGGTGATGCTATGGTGACCAGTGAGCTGAGATAAGGCGGGGCTTTACCTAGCAAAGACTTATAGATGACCTGGAGCCAGTGGGTTTGGTGACAAATATGCTCTCACAGGTCACAGTGGTGAGTAGTATATGGGGCTTTGGTGAGGAAACAGATGGCACTGTGATAGACTGCATCCAATTTGCTGAGTAGAATGTTGGAGGCTATTTTGTAAATGACATTGCCGAAGTCAAGGATCGGTAGGATAGTCCATTTTAAGAGAGTATGTTAGGAAGCATGAGTGAAGGATGCTTTGTTGCGAAATAGGAAGCCGATTCTAGATTTAATTTTGGATTGGAGATGCTTAATATGAGTCTGCTTAATGGTTAAATATAAACATTTTGATTTTACTAATTTTTCTATATAATTGTTGAACATAATATACTCCATGGGCATATTAACCTGTTAAGTCGACCCTCTACTTTTTCGAACATTCTGTAAAAAATATTTCAGCGCCCTGCTACTCAGGCCAGGAATATAGTATATGCATATGATTAGTATGTGTGGATAGAAAACACTCAGACATTTATAAAACTGGTTAAATCACGGCTGTGACTATAACAGAACGTGCGTTTCATCGAAAAGTGCAGGAAAATCTGATCACTGAAAATGGAAATAAATATCCGTGCGCTACTTCCAGGAATTGTTCATAGTGAACCGAATTAAATGAGGCTGAGGTTGCAGTGCCTACAGCTTCCACACGTTGTCTAGAGTCTTGTCATTTGATTCAGCTTTGATTATTGGTCTAACCGAATCAAGGGAATCGATTCCCTCCGGTCTCCGACCGGATGTTTTGGTCGAGCTCTCTCCAGACATTTTTTCGAGACGGACACCTATAGAATTGACATCGCCTCCTGATGAATTTTGTCGCTTATTAACGTGTACTAATACCTAAAGTTGCATTACAAAAGTATTTCGAAGTGTTTTGTGAAAGTTTATCGTCGACTTTTTGAATTTTAAAAAATGACGTTACGTTATGAAACGCTATTTTTTTCTGTTTATCACACAGTCTTCATAGATCGATATCTAGGCTATATATGGACCGATTTAATCGGAAAAAAAGACCCAATAGTGATTATGGGACATCTAGGAGTGCCAACAAAGAAGATGGTCAAAAGTAATGAATGTTTTATTTTATTTGTGCGGTTTGTGTAGCGACGACTATGCTAATTATTTTGTTTACGTCCCCTGCGGGTCTTTTGGGGTGTTACATGCTATCAGATAATAGCTTCTCATGCTTTCGCCGAAAAGCATTTTAAAAATCTGACTTGTTGCCTGGATTCACAACGAGTGTAGCTTTAATTCAATACCCTGCATGTGTATTTTAATGAACGTTTGAGTTTTAACTAATACTATTAGCATTTAGAGTAGCGCATTTGCATTTCCAGAGCTCTAGATGGGACGCCTGCGTGCCAGGTAGAAGCAAGAGGTTAATGTTCTCTGCTAGTTTATTGTTTTAGATTTTGATTATTGAAATGAAAATACTACTCATATTACAGAGCAAGCGGTAAAGCGTCATATGAGAGGCCTGGGGAAGGTCAAAATATCACAAATATTCCAACTTGAATTAATTATTTCTCAATTATGCTTTAGGTTTATATGTCAACAATATATGTCAACAATCGCTACTCCAAAAGGTCCGTCCTAATCAGTACATTTGGTAAAAAATCTCCCAAAATCGTGGTCTTATTTGGTTCTAGTTTTGTGAGGAATCACCCAGCAGCAAAACAAACCAGAAACTGAAACTTCCAACTTTGAGTGTAATAGGTAGAAATAGAAGAAGTGTGACTTGTCATGCCGTCATGCTTGATTAGGAAATCATCTCCTTAATTTGAGAGTCAGGCACACCATCCTTTGAAGGTTACCGCATAGCTACTGTTTTTGCAGAGAAACATACCAACATGCCTGTATGTACATCCCTGAGGGGTCTCGGAAAATCAATGTCTGGCAGGATTTTATGGATTTAAACATGTTGACTTAGAAAATCAGAAAATCAGATGCACCGCAACACACAACTTTGTAACGCAAACTCCCAACAAGTGATCTCCTTTCTCTGACACATTCTGCCACCCTCAGCATGTGTGCCCTCCACTCTACTTAAGCATATTACAGGAGCCTATTCCACAGATGGGTCATATATGATGGATTCTGTATGTCACCTTTCAGATGCCACAGAGGAGAGATCATCAGCATTTTTTTAAATGGTGGTAAGAGAAATCCCAGCAGCAAGTATATTTCACCTTAGAGATGAGGCTTAGCTGTTACTACGCCTGCAGTCTATCCTTAAACCCCACAGACTCTTGTCAAAAGCAGTGGACCATATAGGGAATAGGGTGCCATTTGGGATGTGGAGCTGTGTACCTCACTGCTCCACATGGGCCACAGACCAAATCATGCTACAGATTAACACATGCTTTTAAAGAGTTACATGTCAAGGGGTTTTATTTACTTTTTTTTTTTATTGAGAGGTTGTGAATCCTAAACTCCTATTGACAACAATGCAAGTCTAAATGAAAACTCGATTGAAGAGGAAGTTAGTATTTGCCCGAATGAATAAAGTTACGAAACACAATGAACGATATGACACTGTTTTGGCCTTTTACTATGTGACACCCAATAGCCACTTCATCTTTTTGTTTTAAAAGAGACTGTCAAGAGATGTCCCTAGATGACTAACTAACCACAAACAGGTGCCCTTTGTTTTCATATGCTGTATATGTTATTTGCTTTAGTATGTTTCCAAGGAGTCAAATAAAATGTTTTTGCCAGCTGATAGTGTGGTCCGGGTGTTAGATGGTAACTGTTTTTGTCAGCTGATAGTGTGGTCCGGGTGTTAGATGGGTAACTGTTTTAAACAGCTGATAGTGTGGTCCGGGTGTTAGATGGGTAACTGTTTTAAACAGCTGATAGTGTGGTCAGGGTGTTAGATGGTAACTGTTTTTGTCAGCTGATAGTGTGGTCCGGGTGTTAGATGGTAACTGTTTTAAACAGCTGATAGTGTCGTCCAGGTGTTAGATGGTAACTGTTTTAAACAGGTGATAGTGTGGTCCAGGTGTTAGATGGGTAACTGTTTTAAACAGCTGATAGTGTGGTCCGGGTGTTAGATGGGTAACTGTTTTAAACAGCTGATAGTGTGGCCCGGGTGTTAGATGGGTAACTGTTTTAAACAGCTGATAGTGTGGTCCGGGTGTTAGATGGGTAACTGTTTTAAACAGCTGATAGTGTGGTCCGGGTGTTAGATGGTAACTGTTTTTGTCAGCTGATAGTGTGGACCGGGTGTTAGATGGGTAACTGTTTTAAACAGGTGATAGTGTGGTCCGGGTGTTAGATGGGTAACTGTTTTAAACAGCTGATAGTGTGGTCCGGGTGTTAGATGGGTAACTGTTTTAAACAGCTGATAGTGTGGTCCGGGTGTTAGATGGTAACTGTTTTTGTCAGCTGATAGTGTGGTCCGGGTGTTAGATGGGTAACTGTTTTAAACAGCTGATAGTGTGGTCCGGGTGTTAGATGGGTAACTGTTTTAAACAGCTGATAGTGTGGACCGGGTGTTAGATGGTAACTGTTTTAAACAGGTGATAGTGTGGTCCAGGTGTTAGATGGGTAACTGTTTTAAACAGCTGATAGTGTGGACCGGGTGTTAGATGGTAACTGTTTTAAACAGGTGATAGTGTCGTCCAGGTGTTAGATGGGTAACTGTTTTAAACAGGTGATAGTGTGGTCCAGGTGTTAGATGGGTAACTGTTTTAAACAGCTGATAGTGTGGACCGGGTGTTAGATGGTAACTGTTTTAAACAGGTGATAGTGTGGTCCAGGTGTTAGATGGTAACTGTTTTAAACAGCTGATAGTGTGGACCGGGTGTTAGATGGGTAACTGTTTTAAACAGCTGATAGTGTGGACCGGGTGTTAGATGGTAACTGTTTTAAACAGGTGATAGTGTGGTCCAGGTGTTAGATGGTAACTGTTTTAAACAGCTGATAGTGTGGACCGGGTGTTAGATGGTAACTGTTTTAAACAGGTGATAGTGTGGTCAGGTGTTAGATGGTAACTGTTTTAAACAGGTGATAGTGTGGTCCAGGTGTTAGATGGGTAACTGTTTTAAACAGCTGATAGTGTGGACCGGGTGTTAGATGGGTAACTGTTTTAAACAGCTGATAGTGTGGTCCGGGTGTTAGATGGTAACTGTTTTAAACAGGTGATAGTGTGGTCCAGGTGTTAGATGGTAACTGTTTTAAACAGGTGATAGTGTGGTCCAGGTGTTAGATGGGTAACTGTTTTAAACAGGTGATAGTGTGGTCCAGGTGTTAGATGGGTAACTGTTTTAAACAGCTGATAGTGTGGACCGGGTGTTAGATGGTAACTGTTTTAAACAGGTGATAGTGTGGTCCAGGTGTTAGATGGTAACTGTTTTAAACAGGTGATAGTGTGGTCCGGGTGTTAGATGGGTAACTGTTTTAAACAGGTGATAGTGTGGTCAGGGTGTTAGATGGTAACTGTTTTAAACAGCTGATAGTGTGGTCCGGGTGTTAGATGGGTAACTGTTTTAAACAGGTGATAGTGTGGTCCGGGTGTTAGATGGTAACTGTTTTAAACAGCTGATAGTGTGGTCCGGGTGTTAGATGGGTAACTGTTTTAAACAGGTGATAGTGTGGTCCGGGTGTTAGATGGTAACTGTTTTAAACAGCTGATAGTGTGGTCCGGGTGTTAGATGGGTAACTGTTTTAAACAGGTGATAGTGTGGTCAGGGTGTTAGATGGTAACTGTTTTAAACAGCTGATAGTGTGGTCCGGGTGTTAGATGGGTAACTGTTTTAAACAGGTGATAGTGTGGTCCGGGTGTTAGATGGTAACTGTTTTAAACAGCTGATAGTGTGGTCCGGGTGTTAGATGGTAACTGTTTTAAACAGGTGATAGTGTGGTCAGGGTGTTAGATGGTAACTGTTTTAAACAGCTGATAGTGTGGACCGGGTGTTAGATGGTAACTGTTTTAAACAGCTGATAGTGTGGACCGGGTGTTAGATGGTAACTGTTTTAAACAGGTGATAGTGTGGTCCGGGTGTTAGATGGTAACTGTTTTAAACAGGTGATAGTGTGGTCCAGGTGTTAGATGGGTAACTGTTTTAAACAGCTGATAGTGTGGTCCGGGTGTTAGATGGGTAACTGTTTTAAACAGCTGATAGTGTGGTCCGGGTGTTAGATGGTAACTGTTTTAAACAGGTGATAGTGTGGTCCGGGTGTTAGATGGTAACTGTTTTAAACAGGTGATAGTGTGGTCCGGGTGTTAGATGGGTAACTGTTTTAAACAGCTGATAGTGTGGTCCGGGTGTTAGATGGGTAACTTTTTGTCAGCTGATAGTGTGGTCCGGGTGTTAGATGGGTAACTGTTTTAAACAGCTGATAGTGTGGTCCGGGTGTTAGATGGGTAACTGTTTTAAACAGCTGATAGTGTGGTCCGGGTGTTAGATGGGTAACTGTTTTAAACAGCTGATAGTGTGGTCCGGGTGTTAGATGGGTAACTTTTTGTCAGCTGATAGTGTGGTCCAGGTGTTAGATGGTAACTGTTTTAAACAGCTGATAGTGTGGTCCGGGTGTTAGATGGGTAACTGTTTTAAACAGCTGATAGTGTGGTCCGGGTGTTAGATGGGTAACTTTTTGTCAGCTGATAGTGTGGTCCGGGTGTTAGATGGGTAACTGTTTTAAACAGCTGATAGTGTGGTCCGGGTGTTAGATGGGTAACTTTTTGTCAGCTGATAGTGTGGTCCGGGTGTTAGATGGGTAACTGTTTTAAACAGCTGATAGTGTGGTCCGGGTGTTAGATGGTAACTGTTTTAAACAGCTGATAGTGTGGTCCAGGTGTTAGATGGGTAACTGTTTTTGTCAGCTGATAGTGTGGTCCAGGTGTTAGATGGGTAACTGTTTTTGTCAGCTGATAGTGTGGTCCAGGTGTTAGATGGAAACTGTTTTAAACAGGTGATAGTGTGGTCCAGGTGTTAGATGGTAACTGTTTTTGTCAGCTGATAGTGTGGTCCAGGTGTTAGATGGTAACTGTTTTAAACAGGTGATAGTGTGGTCCGGGTGTTAGATGGGTAACTGTTTTAAACAGCTGATAGTGTGGTCCGGGTGTTAGATGGTAACTGTTTTTGTCAGCTGATAGTGTGGTCCGGGTGTTAGATGGTAACTGTTTTTGTCAGCTGATAGTGTGGTCAGGGTGTTAGATGGTAACTGTTTTAAACAGCTGATAGTGTGGTCCGGGTGTTAGATGGGTAACTGTTTTAAACAGGTGATAGTGTGGTCCGGGTGTTAGATGGTAACTGTTTTAAACAGCTGATAGTGTGGTCCGGGTGTTAGATGGTAACTGTTTTAAACAGGTGATAGTGTGGTCAGGGTGTTAGATGGTAACTGTTTTAAACAGCTGATAGTGTGGACCGGGTGTTAGATGGTAACTGTTTTAAACAGCTGATAGTGTGGACCGGGTGTTAGATGGTAACTGTTTTAAACAGGTGATAGTGTGGTCCGGGTGTTAGATGGTAACTGTTTTAAACAGGTGATAGTGTGGTCCAGGTGTTAGATGGGTAACTGTTTTAAACAGCTGATAGTGTGGTCCGGGTGTTAGATGGGTAACTGTTTTAAACAGCTGATAGTGTGGTCCGGGTGTTAGATGGTAACTGTTTTAAACAGGTGATAGTGTGGTTCGGGTGTTAGATGGTAACTGTTTTAAACAGGTGATAGTGTGGTCCGGGTGTTAGATGGGTAACTGTTTTAAACAGCTGATAGTGTGGTCCGGGTGTTAGATGGGTAACTTTTTGTCAGCTGATAGTGTGGTCCGGGTGTTAGATGGGTAACTGTTTTAAACAGCTGATAGTGTGGTCCGGGTGTTAGATGGGTAACTGTTTTAAACAGCTGATAGTGTGGTCCGGGTGTTAGATGGGTAACTGTTTTAAACAGCTGATAGTGTGGTCCGGGTGTTAGATGGGTAACTTTTTGTCAGCTGATAGTGTGGTCCAGGTGTTAGATGGTAACTGTTTTAAACAGCTGATAGTGTGGTCCGGGTGTTAGATGGGTAACTGTTTTAAACAGCTGATAGTGTGGTCCGGGTGTTAGATGGGTAACTTTTTGTCAGCTGATAGTGTGGTCCGGGTGTTAGATGGGTAACTGTTTTAAACAGCTGATAGTGTGGTCCGGGTGTTAGATGGGTAACTTTTTGTCAGCTGATAGTGTGGTCCGGGTGTTAGATGGGTAACTGTTTTAAACAGCTGATAGTGTGGTCCGGGTGTTAGATGGGTAACTGTTTTTGTCAGCTGATAGTGTGGTCCAGGTGTTTTGGTCCAGGTGTTAGATGGAAACTGTTTTAAACAGGTGATAGTGTGGTCCAGGTGTTAGATGGTAACTGTTTTTGTCAGCTGATAGTGTGGTCCAGGTGTTAGATGGTAACTGTTTTAAACAGGTGATAGTGTGGTCGGGTGTTAGATGGGTAACTGTTTTAAACAGCTGATAGTGTGGTCCGGGTGTTAGATGGTAACTGTTTTGTCAGCTGATAGTGTGGTCCGGGTGTTAGATGGTAACTGTTTTTGTCAGCTGATAGTGTGGTCAGGGTGTTAGATGGGTAACTGTTTTTGCAGCTGATAGTGTGGTCCAGGTGTTAGATGGTAACTGTTTTAAACAGGTGATAGTGTGGTCCAGGTGTTAGATGGTAACTGTTTTAAACAGGTGATAGTGTGGTCCGGGTGTTAGATGGGTAAATGTTTTAAACAGCTGATAGTGTGGTCCGGGTGTTAGATGGTAACTGTTTTAAACAGGTGATAGTGTGGTCCGGGTGTTAGATGGTAACTGTTTTAAACAGGTGATAGTGTGGTCCGGGTGTTAGATGGTAACTGTTTTAAACAGGTGATAGTGTGGTCCGGGTGTTAGATGGGTAACTGTTTTAAACAGCTGATAGTGTGGTCCGGGTGTTAGATGGGTAACTTTTTGTCAGCTGATAGTGTGGTCCGGGTGTTAGATGGGTAACTGTTTTAAACAGCTGATAGTGTGGTCCGGGTGTTAGATGGTAACTGTTTTTGTCAGCTGATAGTGTGGTCAGGGTGTTAGATGGGTAACTGTTTTTGTCAGCTGATAGTGTGGTCCGGGTGGTAGATGGTAACTGTTTTTGTCAGCTGATAGTGTGGTCCGGGTGTTAGATGGTAACTGTTTTTGTCAGCTGATAGTGTGGTCCGGGTGTTAGATGGGTAACTGTTTTTGTCAGCTGATAGTGTGGTCCGGGTGTTAGATGGTAACTGTTTTAAACAGCTGATAGTGTGGTCCAGGTGTTAGATGGTAACTGTTTTAAACAGCTGATAGTGTGGTCCAGGTGTTAGATGGGTAACTGTTTTAAACAGCTGATAGTGTGGTCCGGGTGTTAGATGGTAACTGTTTTAAACAGGTGATAGTGTGGTCCGGGTGTTAGATGGGTAACTTTTTGTCAGCTGATAGTGTGGTCCGGGTGTTAGATGGGTAACTGTTTTAAACAGCTGATAGTGTGGTCCGGGTGTTAGATGGTAACTGTTTTGTCAGCTGATAGTGTGGTCAGGGTGTTAGATGGGTAACTGTTTTTGTCAGCTGATAGTGTGGTCAGGGTGTTAGATGGAAACTGTTTTAAACAGGTGATAGTGTGGTCCAGGTGTTAGATGGTAACTGTTTTTGTCAGCTGATAGTGTGGTCCGGGTGGTAGATGGTAACTGTTTTTGTCAGCTGATAGTGTGGTCCGGGTGTTAGATGGTAACTGTTTTTGTCAGCTGATAGTGTGGTCCAGGTGTTAGATGGGTAACTGTTTTAAACAGCTGATAGTGTGGTCCAGGTGTTAGATGGTAACTGTTTTTGTCAGCTGATAGTGTGGTCCAGGTGTTAGATGGGTAACTGTTTTAAACAGCTGATAGTGTGGTCCAGGTGTTAGATGGTAACTGTTTTTGTCAGCTGATAGTGTGGTCCAGGTGTTAGATGGGTAACTGTTTTAAACAGCTGATAGTGTGGTCGGGTGTTAGATGGTAACTGTTTTAAACAGCTGATAGTGTGGTCCAGGTGTTAGATGGTAACTGTTTTAAACAGGTGATAGTGTGGTCCGGGTGTTAGATGGGTAACTGTTTTAAACAGCTGATAGTGTGGTCCGGGTGTTAGATGGTAACTGTTTTTGTCAGCTGATAGTGTGGTCCGGGTGTTAGATGGTAACTGTTTTTGTCAGCTGATAGTGTGGTCAGGGTGTTAGATGGGTAACTGTTTTTGCAGCTGATAGTGTGGTCCAGGTGTTAGATGGTAACTGTTTTAAACAGGTGATAGTGTGGTCCAGGTGTTAGATGGTAACTGTTTTAAACAGGTGATAGTGTGGTCCGGGTGTTAGATGGGTAAATGTTTTAAACAGCTGATAGTGTGGTCCGGGTGTTAGATGGTAACTGTTTTAAACAGGTGATAGTGTGGTCCGGGTGTTAGATGGTAACTGTTTTAAACAGGTGATAGTGTGGTCCGGGTGTTAGATGGTAACTGTTTTAAACAGGTGATAGTGTGGTCCGGGTGTTAGATGGGTAACTGTTTTAAACAGCTGATAGTGTGGTCCGGGTGTTAGATGGGTAACTTTTTGTCAGCTGATAGTGTGGTCCGGGTGTTAGATGGGTAACTGTTTTAAACAGCTGATAGTGTGGTCCGGGTGTTAGATGGTAACTGTTTTTGTCAGCTGATAGTGTGGTCAGGGTGTTAGATGGGTAACTGTTTTTGTCAGCTGATAGTGTGGTCCGGGTGGTAGATGGTAACTGTTTTTGTCAGCTGATAGTGTGGTC
Source organism: Oncorhynchus keta (assembly GCF_023373465.1). NCBI lineage: Eukaryota > Metazoa > Chordata > Actinopteri > Salmoniformes > Salmonidae > Oncorhynchus > Oncorhynchus keta. The sequence continues at coordinate 37,159,160 of NC_068427.1, read as the reverse complement.
CGGGTGTTAGATGGTAACTGTTTTTGTCAGCTGATAGTGTGGTCCGGGTGTTAGATGGGTAACTGTTTTTGTCAGCTGATAGTGTGGTCCGGGTGTTAGATGGTAACTGTTTTAAACAGCTGATAGTGTGGTCCAGGTGTTAGATGGTAACTGTTTTAAACAGCTGATAGTGTGGTCCAGGTGTTAGATGGGTAACTGTTTTAAACAGCTGATAGTGTGGTCCGGGTGTTAGATGGTAACTGTTTTAAACAGGTGATAGTGTGGTCCGGGTGTTAGATGGGTAACTTTTTGTCAGCTGATAGTGTGGTCCGGGTGTTAGATGGGTAACTGTTTTAAACAGCTGATAGTGTGGCGGGTGTTAGATGGTAACTGTTTTTGTCAGCTGATAGTGTGGTCAGGGTGTTAGATGGGTAACTGTTTTTGTCAGCTGATAGTGTGGTCAGGGTGTTAGATGGAAACTGTTTAAACAGGTGATAGTGTGGTCCAGGTGTTAGATGGTAACTGTTTTTGTCAGCTGATAGTGTGGTCCGGGTGGTAGATGGTAACTGTTTTTGTCAGCTGAGTGTGGTCCGGGTGTTAGATGGTAACTGTTTTTGTCAGCTGATAGTGTGGTCCAGGTGTTAGATGGGTAACTGTTTTAAACAGCTGATAGTGTGGTCCAGGTGTTAGATGGTAACTGTTTTTGTCAGCTGATAGTGTGGTCCAGGTGTTAGATGGGTAACTGTTTTAAACAGCTTAGTGTGGTCCAGGTGTTAGATGGGTAACTGTTTTTGTCAGCTGATAGTGTGGTCCAGGTGTTAGATGGGTAACTGTTTTTGTCAGCTGATAGTGTGGTCCAGGTGTTAGATGGAAACTGTTTTAAACAGGTGATAGTGTGGTCCAGGTGTTAGATGGTAACTGTTTTTGTCAGCTGATAGTGTGGTCCAGGTGTTAGATGGTAACTGTTTTAAACAGGTGATAGTGTGGTCCGGGTGTTAGATGGGTAACTGTTTTAAACAGCTGATAGTGTGGTCCGGGTGTTAGATGGTAACTGTTTTTGTCAGCTGATAGTGTGGTCCGGGTGTTAGATGGTAACTGTTTTTGTCAGCTGATAGTGTGGTCAGGGTGTTAGATGGGTAACTGTTTTTGCAGCTGATAGTGTGGTCCAGGTGTTAGATGGTAACTGTTTTAAACAGGTGATAGTGTGGTCCAGGTGTTAGATGGTAACTGTTTTAAACAGGTGATAGTGTGGTCGGGTGTTAGATGGGTAAATGTTTTAAACAGCTGATAGTGTGGTCCGGGTGTTAGATGGTAACTGTTTTAAACAGGTGATAGTGTGGTCCGGGTGTTAGATGGTAACTGTTTTAAACAGGTGATAGTGTGGTCCGGGTGTTAGATGGTAACTGTTTTAAACAGGTGATAGTGTGGTCGGGTGTTAGATGGGTAACTGTTTTAAACAGCTGATAGTGTGGTCCGGGTGTTAGATGGGTAACTTTTTGTCAGCTGATAGTGTGGTCCGGGTGTTAGATGGGTAACTGTTTTAAACAGCTGATAGTGTGGTCGGGTGTTAGATGGTAACTGTTTTTGTCAGCTGATAGTGTGGTCAGGGTGTTAGATGGGTAACTGTTTTTGTCAGCTGATAGTGTGGTCCGGGTGGTAGATGGTAACTGTTTTTGTCAGCTGATAGTGTGGTCCGGGTGTTAGATGGTAACTGTTTTTGTCAGCTGATAGTGTGGTCCGGGTGTTAGATGGGTAACTGTTTTTGTCAGCTGATAGTGTGGTCCGGGTGTTAGATGGTAACTGTTTTAAACAGCTGATAGTGTGGTCAGGTGTTAGATGGTAACTGTTTTAAACAGCTGATAGTGTGGTCCAGGTGTTAGATGGGTAACTGTTTTAAACAGCTGATAGTGTGGTCCGGGTGTTAGATGGTAACTGTTTTAAACAGGTGATAGTGTGGTCCGGGTGTTAGATGGGTAACTTTTTGTCAGCTGATAGTGTGGTCCGGGTGTTAGATGGGTAACTGTTTTAAACAGCTGATAGTGTGGTCCGGGTGTTAGATGGTAACTGTTTTTGTCAGCTGATAGTGTGGTCAGGGTGTTAGATGGGTAACTGTTTTTGTCAGCTGATAGTGTGGTCAGGGTGTTAGATGGAAACTGTTTTAAACAGGTGATAGTGTGGTCCAGGTGTTAGATGGTAACTGTTTTTGTCAGCTGATAGTGTGGTCCGGGTGGTAGATGGTAACTGTTTTTGTCAGCTGATAGTGTGGTCCGGGTGTTAGATGGTAACTGTTTTTGTCAGCTGATAGTGTGGTCCAGGTGTTAGATGGGTAACTGTTTTAAACAGCTGATAGTGTGGTCCAGGTGTTAGATGGGTAACTGTTTTTGTCAGCTGATAGTGTGGTCCAGGTGTTAGATGGGTAACTGTTTTGTCAGCTGATAGTGTGGTCCAGGTGTTAGATGGAAACTGTTTTAAACAGGTGATAGTGTGGTCCAGGTGTTAGATGGTAACTGTTTTTGTCAGCTGATAGTGTGGTCCAGGTGTTAGATGGTAACTGTTTTAAACAGGTGATAGTGTGGTCCGGGTGTTAGATGGGTAACTGTTTTAAACAGCTGATAGTGTGGTCCGGGTGTTAGATGGTAACTGTTTTTGTCAGCTGATAGTGTGGTCCGGGTGTTAGATGGTAACTGTTTTTGTCAGCTGATAGTGTGGTCAGGGTGTTAGATGGGTAACTGTTTTTGCAGCTGATAGTGTGGTCCAGGTGTTAGATGGTAACTGTTTTAAACAGGTGATAGTGTGGTCCAGGTGTTAGATGGTAACTGTTTTAAACAGGTGATAGTGTGGTCGGGTGTTAGATGGGTAAATGTTTTAAACAGCTGATAGTGTGGTCCGGGTGTTAGATGGTAACTGTTTTAAACAGGTGATAGTGTGGTCCGGGTGTTAGATGGTAACTGTTTTAAACAGGTGATAGTGTGGTCCGGGTGTTAGATGGTAACTGTTTTAAACAGGTGATAGTGTGGTCCGGGTGTTAGATGGGTAACTGTTTTAAACAGCTGATAGTGTGGTCCGGGTGTTAGATGGGTAACTTTTTGTCAGCTGATAGTGTGGTCCGGGTGTTAGATGGGTAACTGTTTTAAACAGCTGATAGTGTGGTCCGGGTGTTAGATGGTAACTGTTTTTGTCAGCTGATAGTGTGGTCAGGGTGTTAGATGGGTAACTGTTTTTGTCAGCTGATAGTGTGGTCCGGGTGTTAGATGGTAACTGTTTTTGTCAGCTGATAGTGTGGTCCGGGTGTTAGATGGTAACTGTTTTTGTCAGCTGATAGTGTGGTCCGGGTGTTAGATGGGTAACTGTTTTTGTCAGCTGATAGTGTGGTCCAGGTGTTAGATGGTAACTGTTTTAAACAGGTGATAGTGTGGTCCAGGTGTTAGATGGGTAACTGTTTTAAACAGCTGATAGTGTGGTCCAGGTGTTAGATGGTAACTGTTTTAAACAGCTGATAGTGTGGTCCGGGTGGTAGATGGTAACTGTTTTAAACAGGTGATAGTGTGGTCCGGGTGTTAGATGGGTAACTTTTTGTCAGCTGATAGTGTGGTCCGGGTGTTAGATGGGTAACTGTTTTAAACAGCTGATAGTGTGGTCCGGGTGTTAGATGGTAACTGTTTTTGTCAGCTGATAGTGTGGTCAGGGTGTTAGATGGGTAACTGTTTTTGTCAGCTGATAGTGTGGTCAGGGTGTTAGATGGAAACTGTTTTAAACAGGTGATAGTGTGGTCCAGGTGTTAGATGGTAACTGTTTTTGTCAGCTGATAGTGTGGTCCGGGTGGTAGATGGTAACTGTTTTTGTCAGCTGATAGTGTGGTCCGGGTGTTAGATGGTAACTGTTTTTGTCAGCTGATAGTGTGGTCCAGGTGTTAGATGGGTAACTGTTTTAAACAGCTGATAGTGTGGTCCAGGTGTTAGATGGTAACTGTTTTTGTCAGCTGATAGTGTGGTCCAGGTGTTAGATGGGTAACTGTTTTAAACAGCTGATAGTGTGGTCCAGGTGTTAGATGGTAACTGTTTTTGTCAGCTGATAGTGTGGTCCAGGTGTTAGATGGGTAACTGTTTTAAACAGCTGATAGTGTGGTCCGGGTGTTAGATGGTAACTGTTTTAAACAGCTGATAGTGTGGTCCAGGTGTTAGATGGTAACTGTTTTTGTCAGCTGATAGTGTGGTCCGGGTGTTAGATGGTAACTGTTTTAATCAGCTGATAGTGTGGTCCAGGTGTTAGATGGTAACTGTTTTAAACAGGTGATAGTGTGGTCCGGGTGTTAGATGGTAACTGTTTTAAACAGCTGATAGTGTGGTCCAGGTGTTAGATGGTAACTGTTTTTGTCAGCTGATAGTGTGGTCCAGGTGTTAGATGGAAACTGTTTTAAACAGGTGATAGTGTGGTCCGGGTGTTAGATGGGTAACTGTTTTTGTCAGCTGATAGTGTGGTCCGGGTGTTAGATGGTAACTGTTTTTGTCAGCTGATAGTGTGGTCCGGGTGTTAGATGGTAACTGTTTTTGTCAGCTGATAGTGTGGTCAGGGTGTTAGATGGGTAACTGTTTTTGTCAGCTGATAGTGTGGTCCAGGTGTTAGATGGTAACTGTTTTAAACAGGTGATAGTGTGGTCCAGGTGTTAGATGGTAACTGTTTTTGTCAGCTGATAGTGTGGTCCGGGTGTTAGATGGGTAACTGTTTTAAACAGCTGATAGTGTGGTCCGGGTGTTAGATGGTAACTGTTTTTGACAGCTGATAGTGTGGTCAGGGTGTTAGATGGGTAACTGTTTTTGTCAGCTGATAGTGTGGTCAGGGTGTTAGATGGAAACTGTTTTAAACAGGTGATAGTGTGGTCCAGGTGTTAGATGGTAACTGTTTTTGTCAGCTGATAGTGTGGTCCGGGTGGTAGATGGTAACTGTTTTTGTCAGCTGATAGTGTGGTCCGGGTGTTAGATGGTAACTGTTTTTGTCAGCTGATAGTGTGGTCCAGGTGTTAGATGGGTAACTGTTTTAAACAGCTGATAGTGTGGTCCAGGTGTTAGATGGTAACTGTTTTTGTCAGCTGATAGTGTGGTCCAGGTGTTAGATGGGTAACTGTTTTAAACAGCTGATAGTGTGGTCCAGGTGTTAGATGGTAACTGTTTTTGTCAGCTGATAGTGTGGTCCAGGTGTTAGATGGGTAACTGTTTTAAACAGCTGATAGTGTGGTCCGGGTGTTAGATGGTAACTGTTTTAAACAGCTGATAGTGTGGTCCAGGTGTTAGATGGTAACTGTTTTTGTCAGCTGATAGTGTGGTCCGGGTGTTAGATGGGTAACTGTTTTTGTCAGCTGATAGTGTGGTCCGGGTGTTAGATGGTAACTGTTTTAATCAGCTGATAGTGTGGTCCAGGTGTTAGATGGTAACTGTTTTAAACAGGTGATAGTGTGGTCCGGGTGTTAGATGGTAACTGTTTTAAACAGCTGATAGTGTGGTCCAGGTGTTAGATGGTAACTGTTTTTGTCAGCTGATAGTGTGGTCAGGGTGTTAGATGGGTAACTGTTTTTGTCAGCTGATAGTGTGGTCCAGGTGTTAGATGGTAACTGTTTTAAACAGGTGATAGTGTGGTCCAGGTGTTAGATGGTAACTGTTTTAAACAGGTGATAGTGTGGTCCGGGTGTTAGATGGTAACTGTTTTAAACAGGTGATAGTGTGGTCCAGGTGTTAGATGGGTAACTGTTTTAAACAGCTGATAGTGTGGTCCAGGTGTTAGATGGTAACTGTTTTAAACAGCTGATAGTGTGGTCCGGGTGGTAGATGGTAACTGTTTTTGTCAGCTGATAGTGTGGTCCGGGTGTTAGATGGTAACTGTTTTTGTCAGCTGATAGTGTGGTCAGGGTGTTAGATGGGTAATTGTTTTTGTCAGCTGATAGTGTGGTCCGGGTGGTAGATGGTAACTGTTTTTGTCAGCTGATAGTGTGGTCAGGGTGTTAGATGGTAACTGTTTTTGTCAGCTGATAGTGTGGTCCGGGTGGTAGATGGTAACTGTTTTTGTCAGCTGATAGTGTGGTCCGGGTGTTAGATGGTAACTGTTTTTTTCAGCTGATAGTGTGGTCAGGGTGTTAGATGGGTAACTGTTTTTGTCAGCTGATAGTGTGGTCCGGGTGGTAGATGGTAACTGTTTTAAACAGGTGATAGTGTGGTCCGGGTGTTAGATGGTAACTGATTTTGTCAGCTGATAGTGTGGTCCGGGTGTTAGATGGTAACTGTTTATAACAGGTGATGTGGAGGAACTGGTTTGGTGATTAACAGGCATGACTGGTAGGCAGCACTTCTGAGTGTCACTTTAACTGTCAGTAAACAATACTTGACTGTTGTTTGAGAGCTCAATGGAAGAGATTTCACAATTTCACAACATAACACATAAGTGGCCGGCAGCAAAAATTCCACAAGACAGCCAGTCAGTCACCATTTCGTATAGGAACATGTTATTTTGTGGTGGCTAGATCATAATGACTACAACAAAAGACTTGAACTTACTGAAAAGACAGAAGCATTTTGTTCTTTCTGTGTGTCAGACAATCGGTGAGGCCAACCTACATGATCCCTTACAGAAAAAAAACACATGATTTCAAATGTGGAACACTTCACGTGATCTTGTGCAGTTTCATGTTATCACATGTTGCTTTACTGTTGTCATCACATTAACTTCAACTTGATTTTTCATTGAGATGACAGATGTAAATACAGGGAATTCGTGTTTACCTGGTTTTCAGACCCTTTCTCATAGTTTAATCATTTAAGGTAGTCTTTGGACTGGATGTATATTTTAACTATTCTTATCTCAACATAGGCACACCAAAATTAAACTAGGCCAGTTATTTCAACAGATGTTGTGTATACGTTGAGGGAAATGTTTGTTTCCCATTCTTATGGTTGTTTGGATAAAAAATGTCAATCAATTATGACCTATGATATCTAGTTATCAATACCTACTCCTTTTTCCCCATGATGTATACGTCAACAATTCCCAAGTCGCTGTAGCATGCAATGACATAACCCTGGGGAAATATAATTTGGCAATGGTGACATACATTTGTAAAGATGTACTGCCATCTCGAACAAAACATCTCACCTTTCTTGTCCATCAGCCACATAAATAGCAGCCACGGGGTGAACCCAACTGGTCCCCACAGAACCAGCACGGCGATGTCAGATTTGGCGAAATCGTACGCGTGAATGGCAGAGTTCTGAATTGGGCCCCAAGTGTTCCATACCATCCCTTGCATGAACGCCAGCAAAGAAAATAGAGTCAGAACCAGCCATCTTCTCCCGTAGACTCGGCTGTAAACTGGCTGAATGCTCGTCTCGGGGTTAGGAGGAAAAATAAGTGGTTCCCTTTCGCCCTCGGTGCTCGGTGCAGCACCCATCGCATTTCATACAACGTAGCGTTCGTTCAGCAGTGACTTAATCCGCGCGCGATGTCCAATATTCGATTACACAATGGCAACAAATGTATGTAACTTCAAAATCAGTTGCCCAGAGAAACAATAACAACCCATGTCGCTGTAACAATTCAAGCTGCACTGCGCATGCCTGAACGGAAGTGGTCACAATTTTGAAACTTAAACCCGTTGTCATCCATGTTGGTCCCTTCCTCAATAGATGTGAACGTGATTTTCAGCCCTTATTGAGTCGGAATGGCCCCCTAGTTTAACATTACGGTATTATTGGGAAAAAGTCGCTCACTTGAGTTGTTTACTCCCTCTCTGATTTGTTCGTGGACGTGTAAAGAAAGGTGAGCCCCAAATCATTGCTGTGCTTGCCAAACTGCATACTTAGGTTTATTTTCGTGAAGTGTGGTGAGAGTTTAGATATGTCATTATTTTATCAATTGTCTTCTATGCCGTTGTCACAATAGAGTTGTAATATGTGTGTTTGTTTGAGTCTCTCTGGTTAAGTGATAATGCCCGAGAAGCCAGTGTTTGGAGGATACATTGGTACGGGTGTTGTTGGCCCGAGACGAAGTAGAGAACCGGTGTTGTGCCGAAAATCTCCCGGTCAGAATTCTCCCCCATTTCACGTGAACGCGCACACACGCAATTCTTCATTACTGTGACTTGCTTGATGGACTCTGTTGCTTGTACACTGTTGTCAGTTTAGCCTATATTTCGCTGATCTTCGTTGTAGAAGGCATGTTTTTATGTGTGTCCTTCAAGGCAGCTGTCAATGATCCCGTTAAGCTGAGTTTCATTTTTTTTTATGGCGATTTGATCGCGGGGGAGGCACTAGTAATGTCTCCAGTTTTCGGTTTGGCCATTTGTTTATAGTGTATTAGTCTATAAATAAATGTCTTTGACAAAATTCGTCATCTCTCCCATGTCTTATTCGACAAGTAGTTGTGAAATGTTTATTGCTTGCCTGCATTTTACTCCCTCTGTTTAATATAACACACATACGTTCATTATTAATTTACGTTGCCCATCCTGGCGTGAAGTTTGTTCTATATAAAGTATTTGACTGATGTGTGCCACAGAAATTATTTGATTATAGTGACAAAATTAAGGAAATTAGAAGGGGGTGGGGAGGATTTCGGCAAGGCCATTTTCTTGCATTCTATCTTGGGACTGTAAGGCCTGGCACACTTCAGAATCATTTGGGTAGCTCATGTTGATCAGTAGTGTGTGCCACAGAAAGTATTCGACTCTAGCCACAAAATCAAGGTAATTAGAATGAATGGGGCCATGTATCGTGAGATTGAGTGAAAACCTCCTTCCATCAGCAAGGACATTGAAGATGAAACGTGGCTGGGTCTTTCAGCATGACAATGATCCCAAACACGCCGCCCGGGAAACGAAGGAGTGGCTTCGTAAGAAGCATTTCAAGATCAAGATCTCAACCCCATAGAAAATCTTTGGAGGGAGTTGAAAGTCTGTTGCCCAGCAACAGCCCCCCAAAAAAAAAAAAAAAAATCACTGCTCGAGAGGAGATCTGCAAGGAGGAATGGGCCAAAATACCAGCAACAGTGTGTGAAAACCTTGTGAAGGCTTACAGAAAACGTTTGACCTCTGTCATTGCCAACAAAGGGTATATAACAAAGTATTGAGATAAGTATTTGGTCAATAACAAAAGTTTGTTTTCCATCATCATTTGCAAATAAATTCATTTATAATCCTACAATGTGATTTTTCTGGATTTTCTTTCTCATTGTCTGTCATAGGTGAAGTGTACCTATTGTGAAAATTACAGGCCTCTCCTTTTTAAGTGGGAGAACTTGCACAATTGGTGGCTGACTAAATACTTTTTTGCCCCACTGTATAGTATGTGGACAACTACAAATACCTAGGTATCTGGCTAGACTGTAAACTCTCCTTCCAGACTCATAGTAAACATCTCCATTCCAAAATTAAATCTAGAATAAAGCTTCCTATTTCGCAACAAAGCCTCCTTCACGCACACCACCAAACATACCCTCATGCCAAACATACCCTCATAAAACTGACTATCCTACTGATCCTTGACTTCGGCGATGTCATTTACAAAATAGTCTCCAACACTCTACTCAGCAAATTGGATGCAGTCTCACAGTGCCATCCGTTTTGTCACCAAAGCCCCATATACTACCCACCACTGTGACCTGTATGCTCTCGTCGGCTGGCCCTCACTACATATTTGTCGCCAGACCCACTGGCTCCAGGTCATCTAAGTCTTTGTTAGGTAAAGCTCCGCCTTATCTCAGCTCACTTGTCACGATAACACCCACCCATGCACGCACTCCAGCAGGTATATCTCACTGGTCATCCCCAAAGCCAACACCTCCTTTGGCCACCTTTCCTTCCAGTTCTCTGCTGGAAAGAATTGCAAAAAAAGAATAATAATAAAATTAAAATAAAAATCGCTGAAGTTGGAGACGCATCTCCCTCACTAACTTTAAACATCAGCTATCTGAGCAGCTTACCGATAGCTGCAGCTGTACACAGCCCATCTGTAAATTTCCCATCCAATCTAACCTACCTTATCACCATATTGTTTTTATTTACTTGTTTGCTCTTTCTCACACCAGTATTTCTACTTGCACATCATCTGCTCATCTATCACTCGTGTTAATTTGCTAAATTGTAATTACTTTGCTACTATGGCTTATAATTATTGCCTTAACTCACGCCATTTCCACACACTGAATATAGACTTTTTTCCCCTATTGTGTTATTGACCGTACGTTTGTGTATTCCATGTGTAACTCTGTGTCGCACTGCTTTACTTTAACTTGGCCAGGTCGCAGTTGTAAATGAGAACTTGTTCTCAACTGGCCTATCTGGTTAAATAAAGGTGAAATAAATGTTTAAAAATTAACTGCATTGTTGGTTAATGGCTTATAAGTAAGCATTTCACGATAAGGTCTACCTGTTGTATTCGGCACATGTGACAAAAACAATTTTGATTTGATACATCCATAACAATGAACTAATGATGCACGATTTCACCTTGCATAGAAAATGTACTATCGTCAGGAAACTTTTGTTCAGAGGAGCTAGCCAACACAGCTAACACAAGCCCTTCAAACTGAAGCTGGAAAGACGGCAAACTAGTTGCACTTAATTTTGTTTGACATGTTTTCTATTTATAGTTCTTTGTACATATCAATACAAATCATGCTGATTCATGATTTCGACTGGCTGAGAAAAGCTGTCTGCCTGTCATCTCGGCTTCCGACACGTTCATTACTATGGGACATCTGGAGATCAAATTGAAATATCAGAACAATGTTGCAAATGTCGGTGAGACAGTCAGCAAGGTTTATACAAATCTCCGCCGTTAAACAAAATGTCTAAAAGAAATGTGAGAATGTCTAGATGCTTTTTATAGTGGAGATCAAGTTTATAAATTGCCTGGCTGTGCTGATGACAGTGGATTGTGCAGTCAGATGGAACAGAGTAAATCGGCATTTTTAATGTCATTAAGCATGTAGTCATTTATGAAATAGACACTGGCTGGAATGCGGTTTTAACCAATCTGCATTCAGAATCCGTTGTATAATTACCTTTAAGATCATTTCATCTGATGATGCAGATGACAGGCAATCAGAACATTCCTCATGTTGCCTTTCATTAAAATATTGGCTATGTGGCAACAAGTGTGTCACACAAATCACATAGGATTTGGGCAACTAGCGAATAATAATTGTATTCATTAACCTCTCTCCTGACCCTGTTTACCTGTTATCCTCAGGCTCAGCTATGACCCCCAAGCCCTTCAGCCCAGAAGAGATCCAGAAGATCCTGGGATCTCTACAGAGGCCTGCCGTCTTCCTCAACATTACCTGTGATTGGCCAGTGCTCCTCTGGACTGTAGACCACCTGTCACGATGCCTTGGAGGGAAGGCTGTCCGGTTCAGAATGGGAAGGAGACAGCATGAAAAGAGTAAGAGAATGGCCCAGTGCAGAAACGACTCCAACCCCTACGCACGTCATGCACCCCTACCCCCTATGCACATTTGGTATGACACTACAAGCTTGGCTCACCTGTATTTGGAGAGTTTCTCCCATTCTTCTCTGCAGATCCTCTCTAGCTCTGTCAGATTGAAATTGAGATTCAGATTGAGATGTTCAATCAGGTTCAAGTCTGGACTCTGGCTGGGCCACTCAAGGACATTCAGAGAGTTGTCCCGAAGCCCCTCTTGCATTGTTTTGGCTGTGTGCTTAAGGTCGTTGTACTGTTGGAAGGTGAACCTTTGCCCCAGTCTGAGGTCCTGAGCAGTCTGGAGCAGGTTTTCATCAAGGATCTCTAAGTGCTTTGCTTTGTTCATCTTTCCCTCGATCCTGAGTACTCTCCCGATTGCTCAGTTTGGCCGGGCAGCCAGCTCTAGTAAGAGTCTTGGTGGTTCCAAACTTCTTCCATTTAAGAACGATAGAGGCTACTGTGTTCTTGGGGACCTTCAATGCTGCAGACATTTTTGGTTACCCTCCCCAGATCTGTGCCTCGACACAATCCTGTCTTGGAGCTCTACGGACAATTCCTTCGACCTCAAACTTGGTTTTTGCTCTGACATGCACTGTCAACCGTGGGACCTTATATAGATAGATGTGTGCCTTCCCAAATCATGTCCATTCAATTGAATTGACTACAGGTGGACTCCAATCAAGTTGTTGAAACATCTGAAGGATTATCAATGGAAACAGGATGCACCTGAGCTCAATTGTGAGTCTCATAGCAAAGGGTCTAAATACTTATGTAAAGAAGTTATTTTTATTTTTTATACATCTGCAACAAATTCTAAAAACCTGTTTTCACTTCGTCATTATGGGGTATTGTGTGTAGATTGATGAGGGGATTTATTTTCTCCATCTATTTTAGAATAAGGTTGTAACGTAACCAATGTGGAAAACGTCAAGAGGTCTGAGTACTTTCCGTATGTACTGTGGGGTCTGAAATTATTGACACCCTTGTTAAAGATCAGCAATAATGACTGTGTAAAATAAATAATTAAAATACTGGGCTTTATCGTATGCCCCCCAAAAGTTGGGAATTACGTTATTTATACTAATACAATTGCTCAGATTTCTTAGATTTTTTTTCCCACCTTTATTTAACCAGGTAGGCAAGTTGAGAACACGTTCTCATTTACAACTGCGACCTGGCCAAGATAAAGAAAAGCAATGCGACACAAACAACAACAGAGTTACACATGGAGTAAACAAATGAAAAGTCTATATACAGTGTGTGCAAATGAAGTAAGATTAGGGGGTTAAGGCAATAAATAGGCCATAGTGGCAAAATAATTACAATTTAGCAATTAAACACTGGAGTGATAGATGTGCAGAAGATGAATGTGCAAGTAGAGATACAGGGGTGCAAAGGAGCAAAAAATAAATAACAATATGGGGATGAGGTAGTTGGGTGGGCTATTTACAGATGGCCTGTGTACAGGTGCAATGATCAATATGCTGCTCTGACAGCTGATTCTTACAGTTAGTGAGGGAGATATGACTCCAGCTTCATTGATTTTTTTTTGCAATTCGTTCCATTCATTGGCAGCAGAGAACTGGAAGGAAAGGTGGCCAAAGGAGGAGTTTGCTTTGGAGATGACCAGTGTAATATACCTGCTGGAGTGCGTGCTACGGGTGGGTGCTGCTATGCTGACCAGTGAGCTGAGATAAGGTGGGGCTTTACCTAGCAAAGACTTATCGATGACCTGGAACCAGTGTGTTTGGCGACGAATATGTAGCAAGGGCCAGCCAACGAGAGCATACAGGTCACAGTGGTGGGTAGTATGTGGGGCTTTGGTGACAAGACGAATGGCACTGTGATAGACTACATCCAATTTGCTGAGTGAAGTGTTTGAGGCTACTTTGTAAATGACATCGCCAAAGTCAAGGATTGGTAGGATAGTCAGTTTTACAAGGTTATGTTTGTCAGCATGAGTGAAAGATGCTTTTTTGCGAAATAGGAAGCTGATTCTAGATTTAATTTTGGATCGGAGATGCTTAATATGAGTCTGGAAGGAGAGTTTAGTCTACCCAGACACCTAGGTATTTGTAGTTGTCCACATATTCTAAGTCAGAACCGTCCAGAGTAGTGATGCTAGATGTGCGGGCAGTGATCGGTTGAAGAGCATGCATTTAGTTTTACTTGCATTTAAGAGCAGTTGGGAGGCCACGGAAGGAGTGTTGTATGGCATTGATTCTTGTCTGGAGGTTTGTTAACACCGTGTCCAACAACTAATACTGTTTAACAAGGAATACTTTTTTTTCTCAAAGGTAGGGGTCAAAATGATTGCCACCCCTAAAAATTCTTATAAATAAAGTAGTCCAAATGTTAGTATTTGGTCCCATATTCCTAGCATGCAGTGATTTACATCAAGCTTTTGACTCTACAAACTTGTTGGGTGATTTGCAGTTAGTTTTGATTGTGTTTCAGAGTACTTTGTATCACCTCAGCTGCTGAGACTAACAACTTTAGGCAATGTACACTAAACTTTTTAGGCATTGTCATGAAGATATTCTACTCCACCAGTCATCATAATTGAAGTGCAGTCAGCCATTGAGCACTGTGCTATGCATCCTGCATGGCTATGTTGTTGTTAATATTTCTCCTTGATAAGTTGCCTCTTTGGGACCAAAGACCTTGTTGTTTACTGTTGTATATGACAATTTATGTTCATAAAGGTCAAATAAAATATGGTAGAAAACTGCAAATGTATACCCATGTTTAGTTTAGTTCTGCTTTGGTGGTGATATATTGTGCCTTCCCAATGTTTTCAAGCCATTGTTAATGGCCTATTAGTCATTGTTCAGCTGCAAAACAGTTGACCTCAAGCTTTCTCCAGTCATCTCTGGCAAGTTTTGCAGTTGGATATGGGCTTAAATAAAGCTCCATAAAAGTTGCTTTGTACATTTGGTAGCAAAAATATTGCCCTTGGTCTGCCAGCCTTCAGTAGCCTATGTTAAAGAGATGATTTATTTCAAGGGCAACAATAGAGACTGTATCCTCCAATAATATGGAGCTGGGGTAATTTGACTGCTAAATCAATTACAGCTACATAATTTGTGACAACAGCAGACAAGGTATAATTTAACATGGTTGATTATACATTTGAATACCGCCACGTGGTACTGAAACATTGTTCAACCAGACTAAATGAAATTGAGAAGCCAATAGAGAATAGGCCTAGATGATTGAAATCGGGGTGTAAATAAAATGTTAAGTCTTTATAATCGTCTTTTGATTAAAAATGTTGTTTAGACATGAAATTTATTGATTTAATAGCTTTATTGAAGCGCATTACATGTTGTCATGATTGTCTCTCTCTCTCTCTCCTCTGTCTGTCTTTCATTGTCTCTTTTCTATCACTCTCTTTGGCTTTCTCTCTCTCTCCAACTGTCCCTCTATCTTTTTTTTTATGTCAAAGCACCTCTTTTTGAGACTCAATGCTCATATGTGGAGGCCAAACTGGAGGAGTTTCAGTCCTGGACAGAGGGTCAGACTGGTGCAGAAGATGTGGGGTGTTTCTCGAACTACCCCCTCTCTCTGTACTGGGCCTATGCAGACTACAAATACATTGCACTGCTGCTTCAAGAAAAGCCCTCCATGTTTGAGGTAACACACTCTCTGTTTGACACACACACACTTGTCATGACTGTTCGGGTCAGGTTACAGTGGATCACAGTCCTACAGAGACATCTCTCACCCCCGCAGTGGGGGAGAGAGATTGATGGGGCGGGTTATGACACCTCATGCTCATTGTAAACCATAAGGCAGTAGACAAATCCTTTGTCCTCTCAGTGTGGAGGATTAGAATGTATGGTGGGTCTATGAAGAATCTACCTCAGAACGGTAACGTGCAATAAATGGACTTTGGGACAATATATTTTAACAGCCAAATTGGTGGTAACAACGATAGATGGAATATGAAAATCAATGTCATTTTTGTAACTAAAAGTTAAGACCAACATTATAACGAAAACATTAACTTGAAGAGCTTTCATAATATGTACATGATGTTTACTTACTGTGCGTTTGTGTAGAAAATATCCAGATCAAAGAGCATGTTTTTGTAAAGATGAACTGTGAATTTTAGTTGTCTGAGATCAAAGTACATTGTGATACCTTGCCTCGTAACTAGATACGCCCCAGAGAACTTGCCATGAAGACGGAAACGCCCCTTTTTGCCCCGGGGGTATAAAACATGTGAGTTAACTTCTTGGTGACTGGGGGGCAGAATTGAGTAGCTTGGATGAATAAGGTGCCCAGAGTAAACGGCCTGCTACTCAGCCATAAAAGCTAACAAATGCATATAAGTAGTATATTTGGATAGAAAACACTCTGACGTTTCGAAAACTGTTTGAATGATGTCTGTGAGTATAACAGAACTCATATGGCAGGCAAAAACCTGAGAACAATCCAACCAGGAAGTGGGAAATCTGAGGTTGGTCGTTTTTCAACTCATTCCCTATTGAAGATACAGTGGGATATTGGTCATGTTGCACGTCCTAAGGCTTCCACTAGATGTCAACAGTCTTTAGAACTTTGTTTGAGGCTTCTACTGTGAGGTGGAGGCGAATGAGGGGATTGAGCCAGGTGTCTGGGAGATTGCCACGAGCTCGTGATGCGCGGTCATGTGAAAGTTAGCTTGCGTTCCATTGCTTTTCTACAGACACAGGAATTCTCCGGTTGGAACATTATTATTATTTTCATTTTTTTTTATTTTCTCCCCAATTTTGTGGTATCCAATTGTTCGTAGTTACTATCTTGTCTCATCGCTACAACTCCCATACGGGCTCGGGAGAGACGAAGGTCGAAAGCCATGTGTCCTCCGAAACCACTGCTTCAAAACCACCATAAAAAAGCCAGACAATGGTTTGCAACTGCACATGGGGATAAAGATTGTACTTTTTGGAGAAATATCCTCTGGTCTGATAAAGTAAAAATAGAACTGTTTGGCCATAATGACCATTGTTATGTTTGGGGGAAAAAGCACAGGGGTGGCAGCATCATGTTGTGGGGAGGCTTTGCTGCAGGAGGGACTGGTGCATTTAAAAAATAGATGGCATCATGGGGAAGTAAAATTATGTGGATATATTGAAGCAACATCTCAAGACATCAGTCAGGAAGTTCAAGCTTGGTCGCAAATGGGTCTTTTCAAATGGATAACGACCCCAAGCATACTTCTAGAGTTGTGGCAAAATGGCTTTAGGACAACAAAGTCAAGGTATTGGAGTGGCCATCAAAGCCCTGACCTCAATCCTATAGAAAATGTGTGGGCAGAACTGAAAAAGTGTGTGCGAGCAAGGAGGCCTACAAACCTGACTCAGTTATGTCTGTTGTCTGTAGCTTGTGAGGTGTGGAAACACTTTGTTGCTTTTATGAATTTTGCCTTGTGCTTTTTGTTCTATGTTACTCTGTCTGTATGCTATGTCTTGCTTGTCCTATGTTGCTCTGCGTGTGCTCACTGCTCAATGATTGTCTATATTGTAATTGTTTTTAATAACTGCGGTTAAAAATTAGCCGGCTGGCAAAAAACGTCACTTTTACTGAAACTTTGATTAATGTGCACTGTCCCTGTATAAATAAAATAAACTCAAATGTACACCAGCTCTGTCAGGAGGAATGGGCCAAAATTCACCCAATTTATTGTGGGAAGCTTGTGGAAAGCTACCCGAAACGTTTGAGAACAGTGTGTTGGCTGAACATCTCTCACGAAGCTTAACTTAGAAATGAATTTAAAGGCAATGCTACCAAATACTAATTGAGTGTAGGTAAACCTCTGACCCACTGGGAATGTGATGAGACATAAAAGCTAAAATACATCATTCTCTGTACTATTATTCTGACATTTCACATTCTTAAAATAGTGGTGATCCATCTGCATGGCTGATTAGCCGTCTTCAGAAGACCCCTCTTACAGAACGAGGGTAAGGAAACCGACTACTAAGAAAAAGGACATTGTGACATCTGGTGGACAATCAGAGACTTGTACCCGCGACCGAAGTAGACGACCACCCTGAGAACGGGACGTCGGCCGAACGTCGCTAAGCAGAACTCGGCCCACAAAGCTTTCTTTCTTTCTAAATCCCCATCTTGTGTAACACGTGTCAAATTGTGTTGGTCTGCTAGGGACCTGTTTCATTGTACTATGTTCTAAACAATAGCCTGGACTGTATGCTTGTGTATCTTTACATTATCATTTAGCTTGTGAGTAAATAAATAATCAACTCAATTGGTGTGGTACGGGAGGATTTAGTGAGACCCGGGTTTGTGCAGATTTACGAATTATGTGACATTCAGGATGAGACTGTAGAGGAAATTCATTCATTAGTGAAAGTTGTAAAATCCATATTCGGATATTCTGAGTTAATTTGGGATACGGAAACTCATTAAACAAACTTTTCGCATGGTGCCCCAGGTTACTGAGTCAATGATTACCCGATTATTTTAATCACGTAATTATAAACCGTTAATTATTCGATGAATAGCAGTCGTCACATTAATGATACGTTATGACACAATCTTTTATTTACCTTTATTTAACTAGGCAAGTCAGTTAACAAATTCTTATTTACAATGACGGCCTACACAGTGCTACACAGGGATGCTACACAGTGCACCTTTATCCTATAATCAAGGAAACAAAAAAAAAACATTTTTTGTATTTTATTTAACCTTTATTTATCCAGGAAGGGCTCATTGAGATTTAAAATCTACTTTTCAAGAGCGTCCTGGCCAAGATAGGCAGCACCAAGTCATTACAAAAATTATAGACCGACATGAAAAACTACAAGAAATCTAGTAAAAACCTTTGAAATCACAAGAGTATAACAAAATTAAAAACATTGACAGGTCAGGGAATCCGCCTCAAAATCCTTCATCAGTTCTTCCAGTTTAAAAGTATTTTGTAAGGCGTTCCAAGACGATGGCGCAGAGTATATAAAAGCCCTTTTCCCAAAATCAGTTCAGACATTTGGAACCATATTAATGTCTTAATTACATCAAAATGTGGGGCAGAACTGATACAGTAGTGCACAGAGAAAGCTCTGAACATAAAAAAAAAATATTAGCTTGAGACGGTCATCATGACCGAAGAGAGTACCCACCACATATCTGAACAATAAAAATGCCCAAATAAAAAGGTAGTAAACCCAAAATGTAAATAAAAGTATACCAGTGACTGAGCCTACGAGTGACTAGAGAAGGCCAGCCAACCCTGCTATACAAAGTGCAGTGGTGCGTAAGGGTTTTGCAGTTTAAAATAAATCTCATAGTGCCATGGTAAAGAGTGTCAATTGATCTCAAACACTGAGCGGAAGCATTCATATATAAAATATCCCCATAGTCTAGTAAAGGCATAAATGTAGCTGATATTAGCCTCCTGGCTTCAAAAGAAAAACGGGCCTTATTCCTAAAATAAAATCCAAATTTCAGCTTCAATTTTTTTGTAAGTTGTTAAATATGCAATTTAAAAGAGAGGCTGTCATCAATTAAAATTCCAAGATATTTATATGAGGTTACAACCTCAATCTCCTTGCCCTGACAGGTAGTAATAGGTGAAAGGTTCAGAGGTCTATTTCTTGCATTAGAAAACACCATTACTTTAGTCCGTATTGAGGATAAGCTTCAATTGACACAAGGTATGTTGAACAGTATAAAAAGCAGTTTGCATGTTCTGGAAAGCTTTTGTAAGAGACGAGGCACAACAGTAAATAACAGTATCATCAGCATAAAAATGAAGTTGTGCATTTTGGACATTTTTGTCTGAATCATTTATATAAATAGTGAATAAGAGAGGACCAAGTACAGAGCCTTTGGGCACACCATTAAAGACAGACAATTTAACAGACATAAGCCCATCAAATTGAGTGCACTGAGTTCTATCAGACAGATAGTTAGCAAACCATGCAACTGCATGCCCAAAAGACCTACACTCGACAATCTCTGCCTTAGTATAGCATGATCAACTGTATCAAAAGCCTTAGAGAGATCAACAAAAAGTGAGACACAGTGCTGTTTTTTGTCAAGGGCTTCAGTGATATCATTTAAAACCTTCATGGCTGCTGTAATTGTGCTATGCTTCTTCCTGAAGCACGATTGGTACATTTGACAAAATAGAGTTAGTAAATAAAAACTATTTTAGCTGTTCACTTACAAGGGTTTCAATTATTTTCACCAGGGGTGACAGCTTTGAGATTGGCCTATAATTATTTAAAAGAGTTGGATCTCCCCCTTTTAAAAGTGGTAGGACAAATGCTGATTTCCAGATCTTTGGAATTTCATTACATTCCAGGGTTAGATTGAACAGAGATGTAAGTGTTTCAGCTATGAAATCAGCTGCCAGATTTAAAAAGCAGGGATCCAAAAGATCAGGACCTGCAGTCTTTCTCTGATCTAAGGATTTCAGGGCTTTATGTACTGTATCACCTGCACTGAGAATGGCAAAAAGCTAAAAGTTTGACCAGCTCTCACTGGTTCATCCACACAGGGTTGTACAGAGACAGATGACACTGAATCAAACAGCCTACCAGATACAAAGTGCTCATTGAAACAATTCAGCATTTTAGTTTTGTCATATATATAGCAACAGAGTCCTTCAAAACATATGACGGTAATTCATTAACATTACCAGACATAGACTTTGCATTCCAAAACTTAAGGGTTATTCAGGTTATCAGTGGTAACAGACATAAAATATTCAGACTTGGCCTTCCTGAGAAGAAAAGAACACTTGTTTCGTAACTGCCTAAAAATAAGCCAATCAGCATCAGAACATGATTACCTTGCTTTAGCCCAGGCTAGAATACGGTCGTGTATAATACAAGACAGCTCAGAAGAAAACCATGGATTATCCCGCCCTTTAACCCTGAACCTGCGGAATGGGGCATGTTTGTTTACTATTTGGAAAAAGCCATCATGAAAGAATTCAGGCAGTTTCCACATCAGGGATAAACTCAATCTGCTCCAGTCAATATAAAACAAATCATGAAAGAAAGCCTGCTCATTAAAACACTTCAAATTTCTCTTACGAATAAAACGTGGGTTTGTCTTTGGAACCTTAGTAATCCTAAAAGCACAATGGTCACTTAAATCATTACAAAAAACACCAACCGCAGAATATGTGTTGGATTGCAAGTTGTCATCCTGCAATTTGTTTGTGCCATTGATTTCTTACATTGAATTGTAGGCATTTCTTGTTGTCACAAACGTGTGTATAGGTGGCAGGGAAGTCAGGCAGGAGAATAAACTCGGTAAATGGAGTAATTTAAATAAAACAACTCCAAAACCATAAATACAAATTAAACAAATTGGGTACGAGGACCCGTTGCGCACCAAATACAAACACGAAACTGAAACAAGAAACCATCTCTGACAAAGATATGATGGGAAACAGAGGGTTAAATACACAACAGGTAATGAATGAGATTGAAACCAGGTGTGTAGGAAGACGAGACAAAACCAATGGAAAGTTAAAAATGGATCAATAATGGCTAGAAGACCGGTTGACGTCGACTGCCGAGCACCACCTGAACAAGGAGAGGCATCGACTTCGGCAGAAGACGGCCCCACAAACCGCGGACCCAGCTTCCGGCAGGGCAGGCGGAGGGGCAGGTTTCGGGTCGAGAGCCAGACCCTGTCCCCTGGTGCAAACACCTGGGCCTCATTGCGGTGACGGTCTGCGCCAACTTTCCATGGAGCCAGCTGATACCCTAATACACATTGAAAGGGAGAAAGGTTAGTGGAGGAGTGGCATAGTGAGTTCTGGGCCATCTCTGCCCAGGGCACGAATTTCCCCCACTCCTCTGGCCGGTCCTGGCAATAAGACCCGAGAAACCTACCTACATCCTGATTAACTCTCCACCTGCCCATTATTCTCGGGGTGAAAACCTGAGGTAAGGCTGACCGAGACCTCCAGACATTCCATGAACGCCTTCCAGACCCTTGACGTGAGCTGGGGAACCCGATCAGACACAATATTCTCAGACACCCCATAGTGCCGCAAGACGTGTGTAAACAGAGCCTCAACAGTTTGTAAGGCCGTAGGGAGACCGGGCAAAGGGAGACGACAGGATTTAGAA
Source organism: Oncorhynchus keta (assembly GCF_023373465.1). Classification (NCBI taxonomy): domain Eukaryota; kingdom Metazoa; phylum Chordata; class Actinopteri; order Salmoniformes; family Salmonidae; genus Oncorhynchus; species Oncorhynchus keta. The sequence continues at coordinate 37,137,616 of NC_068427.1, read as the reverse complement.
AAACAATCCACAACGACCAGGATCGTGGTGTTACCCTGTGAAGGTGGAAGATCAGTTCTTGACGCACCCATCCCTTTAGCGGGATCATTTTCATCAACACCCGCTGAATTGCAGCACGCCAAATTCAAATTAAATTACTAAACATATTTAATTTTCATAAAATCACAAGTGCAATATAGCAAAACACAGCTTAGCTTGTTGTTAATCCACCTGGCGTGTCAGATTTCAATACAGCTTTTCGGCGAAAGCATAACAAGCGTTTATGTAAGAACATCTCTCGCAGTAGACAAAATATTACAAACACCTAGCAGCCAAGTAGATTGGTCACGAAAGTCAGAAAAGCAATAGATTAAATTGCTTACCTTTGATCTTCAGATGTTTTCACTCACGAGACTCCCAGTTACACAATAAATGTTCCTTTTGTTCCATAAAGATTATTTTTATATCCAAAATACCTCCATTTGTTTGGCACGTAATGTTCAGAAATCCACAGGCGCAAGCGGTCACGACATCGCAGACGAAAATTCCAAATAGTATCCGTAATGTCCACAGAAACATGTCAAATATTTTTTATAATCAATCCTCAGGTTGTTTTTTAAAATATATAATCGATAGTATATTAACTTCTTGCGTCGAGCCAACCCGGATCCGGGATCATGACGACAGCCTCAAGCCCATTACCATAACGCAATGTTAACTATTCATGAAAATCGCAAATGAAATGAAATCAATATGCTAGCTCTCAAGCTTAGCCTTTTGTTAACAACACTGTCATCTCAGATTTTCAAAAATATGCTTCTCAACCATAGCAAACTAGCATTTAGCATTTAGCGTTAGCATTTAGCGTTAGCATTAGCAGGCAACATTTTCACAAAAACCAGCAAAAACATTCAATAAATCATTTACCTTTGAAGAACTTCGGATGTTTTCAATGAGGAGACTCTCAGATAGCAAATGTTCAGTTTTCCTGAAAGATTATTTGTGCAGGAGAAATCGGTCCGTTTTCTGCGTCATGTTTGGCTACCAAAAAAAAAACGAAAATTCTGTTATAAACATTTAACATTTAAGTCATTTAGCAGACGCTCTTATCCAGAGCGACTTACAAATTGGTGCATTCACCTTATGACATCCAGTAGAACAGTCACTTTACAATAGTGCTTTACAATAAATACGCAAAACTTTTTCCAAAATAACTCCATAATATCGACTGAAACATGGCAAACGTTGTTTAGAATCAATCCTCAAGGTGTTTTTCTACATATCTCTTCAATGATGTATCGTTCCTGGAAGTGTGCTTCTCCCTCTGAATGGCATGGTAAAATGATTGCCACTGAGAATTGCGCACCAATTTAGACAAAGGACACCGGGCGGACACCTGGCAAATGTAGTCTCTTATGGCCAATCTTCCAATGATATGCCTACAAATACGGCACAATGCTGCAGACATCTTGGACGAACGGCAGAGAGCATAAGCTCGTTCACAGCACATTGACAGCCATATAAGGAGACGATAGTAAAACAGAGCTTCACAAATTCAGCTCATTTCCTGTTTGAGGTTTCATCTTGGTTTCGCCTGTAGCATCAGTTCTGGGGCACTCACAGATAATATCTTTGCAGTTTTGAAAACGTCAGAGTGTTTTCTTTCCAAAGGTGCCAATTATATGCATAGTCGAGCATCTTTTCGTGACAAAATATTGCGCTTAAAACGGGCACGTTTTTTTATCCAATAATGACATAGCGCCCCCATAGGTTGAAGAGGTTAACCGGGACTGTCACTTTTTCAATAGGAGATCGGAAGACCATGACTGCCCCACTCTGTTGCGCAAACAAAACTCATGCGAACACCCAGCTATCCACTGACGCAATGTTATCTTTCTCGCTCATTTTTCAAAATAAAGTCCTGAAACTATGTCTAAAGACTGTTGACACCTTGAGGAAGCGATAGGAAAAGGAATCTGGTTGATATCCCTTTAAATGGAGCAAAGGCAGGCTATGGAACATGGAGCTTTCGAAATAGAAGCCACTTCCTGGTTTGATTTTCCTCTGGTTTTCGCCTGCAATATCAATTATGTTATAGTCACAGACAATATTTTGACCGTTTTGGAAACTTTTGTGTTTTCTATCCTAATCTGACAAGTATATTCTGGTTTCTGGGCCTGAGAAATAGGCCGTTTGAAATGGGTACGTTTTTTAGCCAAAAACGAAAATCCTGCCCCCTACACTCAAGAAGTTAAGAAATTAACTGACAGATGTGACCACGGCCATTGTGGAACGGGTAAGGGTTGTAACTTACCTCTGGGCAGGTGTCTAGGAGCCTTGCTCTGGGCGCACACTGAGCAGGAGGAAACATAAATCCTCACGTCCTTAGCTAAAGTGGGCCACCAGTACCTCCCATCAAGACAGCGCACCGTCCGACCTATCCCAGGATGACGTGTACTAAATGCCGTCTTCAAATCAAATTTATTTATATAGCCCTTCGTACATCAGCTGATATCTCAAAGTGCTGTACAGAAACCCAGCCTAAAACCCCAAACAGCAAGCAATGCAGGTGTAGAAGCACGGTGGCTAGGAAAAACTCCCTAGAAAGGCCAAAACCTAGGAAGAAACCTAGAGAGGAACCAGGCTATGTGGGGTGGCCAGTCCTCTTCTGGCTGTGCCGGGTGGAGATTATAACAGAACATGGCCAAGATGTTCAAATGTTCATAAATGACCAGCATGGTCGAATAATAACAAGGCAGAACAGTTGAAACTGGTGCAGCAGCACAGTCAGGTGGACCGGGGACAGCAAGGAGTCATCATGTCAGGTAGTCCTGGGGCACGGTCCTAGGGCTCAGGTCCTCCGAGAGAGAGAAAGAAAGAGAGAATTAGAGAGAGCATATGTGGGGTGGCCAGTCCTCTTCTGGCTGTGCCAGGTGGAGATTATAACAGAACATGGCCAAGATGTTCAAATGTTCATAAATGACCAGCATGGTCGAATAATAGTAAGGCAGAACAGTTGAAACTGGAGCAGCAGCATGGCCAGGTGGACTGGGGACAGCAAGGAGTCATCATGTCAGGTAGTCCTGGGGCATGGTCCTAGGGCTCAGGTAAGTTGAAACTGGAGCAGCAGCATGGCCAGGTGGACTGGGGACAGCAAGGAGTCATCATGTCAGGTAGTCCTGGGACATGGTCCTAGGGCTCAGGTAAGTTGAAACTGGAGCGGCAGCATGGCCAGGTGGACTGGGGACAGCAAGGAGTCATCATGTCAGGTAGTCCTGGGGCATGGTCCTAGGGCTCAGGTCCTCCGAGAGAGAGAAATAAAGGAGAGAATTAGAGAATGCACACTTAGATTCACACAGGACACCGAATAGGACAGGAGAAGTACTCCAGATATAACAAACTGACCCTAGCCCCCCGACACAAACTACTGCAGCATAAATACTGGAGGCTGAGACAGGAGGGGTCAGGAGACACTGTGGCTCCATCCGAGGACACCCCCGGACAGGGCCAAACAGGAAGGATATAACCCCACCCACTTTGCCAAAGCACAGCCCCCACACCATGAGAGGGATATCTTCAACCACCAACTTACCATCCTGAGACAAGGCTGAGTATAGCCCACAAAGATCTCCGCCACGGCACAACCCAAGGGGGGGGGGCGCCAACCCAGACAGGATGACCACAACAGTGAATCAACCCACTCAGGTGACGCACCCCCTGCAGGGACGGCATGAGAGAGCCCCAGTAAGCCAGTGACTCAGCCCCTGTAATAGGGTTAGAGGCAGAGAATCCCAGTGGAAAGAGAGGAACCGGCCAGGCAGAGACAGCAAGGGTGGTTCGTTGCTCCAGAGCCTTTCCGTTCACCTTCCCACTCCTGGGCCAGACTACACTCAATCATATGACCCACTGAAGAGATGAGTCTTCAGTAAAGACTTAAAGGTTGAGACCGAGTTTGCGTCTCTGACATGGGTAGGCAGACCGTTCCATAAAAATGTAGCTCTATAGGAGAAAGCCCTGCCTCCAGCTGTTTGCTTAGAAATTCGAGGGACAATTAGGAGGCCTGCGTCTTGTGACCGTAGCGTACGTGTAGGTATGTACGGCAGGACCAAATCAGAGAGATAGGTAGGAGCAAGCCCATGTAATGCTTTGTAGGTTAGCAGTAAAACCTTGAAATCAGCCCTTGCTTTGACAGGAAGTCAGTGTAGAGAGGCTAGCACTGGAGTAATATGATCAAATGTTTTGGTTCTAGTCAGGATTCTAGCAGCCGTATTTAGCACTAACTGAAGTTTATTTAGTGCTTTATCCGGGTAGCCGGAAAGTAGAGCATTGCAGTAGTCTAACCTAGAAGTGACAAAAGCATGGATTAATTTTTCTGCATCATTTTAGGACAGAAAGTTTCTGGTTTTTGCAATATTACGTAGATGGAAAAAAGCTGTCCTCGAAATGGTCTTGATATGTTCTTCAAAAGAGAGATCAGGGTCCAGAGTAACGCCGAGGTCCTTCACAGTTTTATTTGAGACGACTGTACAACCATTAAGATTAATTGTCAGATTCAACAGAAGATCTCTTTGTTTCTTGGGACCTAGAACAAGCATCTCTGTTTTGTTCGAGTTTAATAGTAGAAAGTTTGCAGCCATCCACTTCCTTATGTCTGAAACACATGCTTCTAGCGAGGGCAATTTTGGGGCTTCACCATGTTTCATTGAAATGTACAGCTGTGTGTCATCCGCATAGCAGTGAAAGTTAACATTATGTTTTCGAATAACAACCCCAAGAGGTAAAATGTATAGTGAAAACAATAGTGGTCCTAAAACGGAACCTTGAGGAACACCGGAATTTACAGTTGATTTGTCAGAGGACAAACCATTCACAGAGACAAACTGATATATTTCCGACAGATAAGATCTAAACCAGGCCAGAACATGTCCGTGTAGACCAATTTGGGTTTCCAATCTCTCCAAAAGAATGTGGTGATCGATGGTATCAAAAGCAGCACTAAGGTCTAGGAGCACGAGGACAGATGCAGAGCCTCGGACCGATGCCATTAAAATGTCATTTACCACCTTCACAAGTGCCGTCTCAGTGCTATGATGGGGTCTAAAACCAGACTGAAGCATTTCGTATACATTGTTTGTCTTCAGGAAGGCAGTGAGTTGCTGCGCAACAGCCTTCTCTAAAATTTTTGAGAGGAATGGAAGATTCGATATAAGCCGATAGTTTTTTATATTTTCTGGGTCAAGGTTTGGCTTTTTCAAGAGAGGCTTTATTACTGCCACTTTTAGTGAGTTTGGTACACATCCAGTGGATAGAGAGCCATTTATTATGTTCAACATAGGAGGGCCAAGCACAGGAAGCAGCTCTTTCAGTAGTTTAGTTGGAATAGGGTCCAGTATGCAGCTTGAAGGTTTAGAGGCCATGATTATTTTCATCATTGTGTCAAGAGATATAGTACTAAAACTCTTGATCCTAGGTCCTGGCAGAGTTGTGCAGACTCAGGACAACTGAGGTTTGGAGGAATACGCAGGTTTAAAGAGGAGTCCGTAATTTGCTTTCTAATAATCATAATCTTTTCCTCAAAGAAGTTCATGAATTTATCACTGCTAAAGTGAAAGTCATCCTCTCTTGGGGAATGCTGCTTTTTAGTTAGCTTTGCGACAGTATCAAAAAGGAATTTCGGATTGTTCTTATTTTCCTCAATTAAGTTCGAAAAATAGGATGATCGAGCAGCAGTAAGGGCTCTTCGGTACTGCACGGTACAGTCTTTCCAAGCTAGTCGGAAGACTTCCAGTTTGGTGTGGCGCCATTTCCGTTCCAATTTTCTGGAAGCTTGCTTCAGAGCTCGGGTATTTTCTGTGTACCAGGGAGCTAGTTTCTTATGAGAAATGTTTTTAGTTTTTAGGGGTGCAACTGCATCTAGGGTATTGCGCAAGATTAAATTGAGATCCTCAGTTAGGTGGTTAACTGATTTTTGTCCTCTGGCGTCCTTGGGTAGGCAGAGGGAGTCTGGAAGGGCATCAAGGAATCTTTGTGTTGTCTGTGAATTTATAGCACGACTTTTGATGGTCCTTGGTTGGGGTCTGAGCAGATTATTTGCTGCAATTGCAAAAGTAATAAAATGGTGGTCCGATAGTCCAGGATTATGAGGAAAAACATTAAGATCCACAACATTTATTCCTTGGGACAAAACTAGGTCCAGCGTATGACTGTGACAGTGAGTGGGTCCAGAGACATGTTGGACAAAACCCACTGAGTCGATGATGGCTCCGAAAGCCTTTTGGAGTGGGTCTGTGGACTTTTCCATGTGAATATTAAAGTCACCAAAGATTAGAATATTATCTGCTATGACTACAAGGTCCGATAGGAATTCAGGGAACTCAGTGAGAAACGCTGTATATGGCCCAGGAGGCCTGTAAACTGTAGCTATTAAAAGTGATTTAGTAGGCTGCATAGATTTCATGACTAGAAGCTCAAAAGACGAAAACGTCATTTTTTTTTTGTAAATTGAAATTTGCTATCGTAAATGTTAGCAACACCTCCGCCTTTGCGGGATGCACGGGGGATATGGTCACTAGTGTAGCCAGGAGGTGAGGCCTCATTTAAAACAGTAAATTCATCAGGCTTAAGCCATGTTTCAGTCAGGCCAATCACATCAAGATTATGATCAGTGATTAGTTCATTGACTATAATTGCCTTTGATGTAAGGGATCTAACATTAAGTAGCCCTATTTTGAGATGTGAGGTATCATGATCTCTTTCAGTAATGACTGGAATGGAGGTGGTCTTTATCCTAGTGAGATTGCTAAGGTGAACACCGCCATGTTTAGTTTTGCCCAACCTAGGTCGAGGCACAGACACGGTCTCAATGGTGATAGCTGAGCTGACTACACTGACTGTGCTAGTGGCAGACTCCACTATGCTGGCAGGCTGGCTAACAGCCAGCTGCCTGGCCTGCACCCTATTTCATTGTGGAGCTAGAGGAGTTAGAGCCCTGTCTATGTTGGTTGAGATGAGAGCACCCCTCCAGCTAGGATGGAGTCCGTCACTCCTCAGCAGGCCAGACTTGGTCCTGTTTGTGGGTGAGTCCCAGAAAGAGGGCCAATTATCTACAAATTCTATCTTTTGGGAGGGGCAGAAAACAGTTTTCAACCAGCGATTGAGTTGTGAGACTCTGCTGTAGAGCTCATCACTCCCCCTAACTGGGAGGGGGCCAGAGACAATTACTCGATGCCGACACATCTTTCTAGCTGATATGCACGCAGAAGCTATGTTGCGCTTGGTGATCTCTGACTGTTTCATCCTAACATCGTTGGTGCCGACGTGGATAACAATATCTCTATACTCTCTACACTCGCCAGTTTTAGCTTTAGCCAGCACCATCTTCAGATTAGCCTTAACGTCGGTAGCCCTGCCCCTGGTAAACAGTGTATGATCGCTGGATGATTCGTTTTAAGTCTAATACTGCGGGTAATGGAGTCGCCAATGACTAGAGTTTTCAATTTGTCAGAGCTAATGTTGGGAAGCTTCGGCGTCTCAGACCCCGTAACGGGAGGAGTAGAGACCAGAGAAGACTCGGCCTCTGACTCCGACCCGCTGCTTAATGGGGAAAACCGGTTGAAAGTTTCTGTCGGCTGAATGAGCGACACCGGTTGAGCTTTCCTACAGCATTTCCTTCCAGAAACCGTAAGAAAGTTGTCCGGCTGCGGGGACTGTGCCAGGGGATTTATACTACTATCTGTACTTACTGGTGGCACAGACGCGGTTTCATCCTTTCCTACACTGAAATTACCCTTGCTTAATGATTGCGTCTGAAGCTGGGCTTGTAGCACAGCTATCCTCGCCGTAAGGCGAGTACAGCGACTACAATTAGAAGGCATCATGTTAATGTTACTACTTAGCTTCGGCTGTTGGAGGTCCTGACGAATCGTGTCCAGATAAAGCGTCCGGAGTGAAAAAGTTGAGGAAAAAATAAATAAATATATGAACGGTAATTAAAAAGTGAAAACCGTAAAGTTGTCAGGTAGCAAAATAGGTTGGCAAAAAAACGCACAGCAACTCGAAAACAAGCCTGCAAGTTGTGACCGGAAATGACGTAAAGAACAAGAGTCTTCCACTCGTCTCCCTTCTTAATACGCACCAGATTGTACTCACTCCTGAGATCCGGTTTAGTGAAGAAGCGCGCCCCGTGCATTGACTCAATCGCCATAGTGATAAGAGGTAGCGTAACTATACCTCACCGTGATTTTATTGAGACCTCGATAATCAATGCACGGGCGCAAACCTCCATCCTTCACAAAGAAAGAAACTCGAGGAGACTGGAGAAATGGAGGGCTGAATGTACCCCTGATGCAGGGATTCAGAGACATATGTCTCCATAGCCTCCGTCTCCGCTTGCGACAGGGGATACACGTGACTCCTGGGAAGTGCAGCGTCTACCAGGAGATCTATCGCACAATCCCCCCGTCGATGGGGTGGTAATTGAGTCGCCTTCTGTAGCCAAATCGGCATATTCTGGGGGGGATGCACACTGTGGAGACCTGGTCTGGAATTTCCACCATAGTAGCACCAACGGAAACCCCTAAACACCTACCTGAACACTCTCGCGACCACCCTATGAGAGCCCTCTGTGGCCACGAAACAGGGTTATGACAAGCTAACCAGGGTAGGCCTAGCACCACAGAATATGCAGGAGAATCAATAAGAAAAATACTAATATTTTCCCTGTGACCCTCCTGCGTTACCATACTCAAAGGAGCGGTGGCCTCCCTGATAAGCCCTGACTCTAATAGTCGACTATCTAAGGAATGAACCGGGAAAGGCGTATTTACAGGAACAATGGGAATCCCTAAACTATGAGCTAATCCTTTATTAATGAAATTCCCAGCCGCGCCTGAATCTACGCCTTATGCTGGGAACGCGGGGGAAATTCAGAAAAGGTAACAGAGACAAACATATGTGCAACAGAGGGCTCTGGATGAGAATGGTGCCTACTCACCTGGGGTGACACCAGAGTGCCCTGCCTGTCGCCTCGATACCCAGAGGAACCAACCCGGCACCGACCAGCAGTGTGACCTCTGTGGCCACATATGGTGCACGAGCGGGAACCCCCTCCGTTCTCCCTGTGCACCGCACCTCCCAGCTCCATAGGTATCGGAGAGGGTGTGCGGGAGGATGGCACAACCAGACCCCGATCTGGACGTCCGCGAGTAGCCAGCAGGTTGTCCAGCCGGATGGACAGATCCACCAGCTGGTCGAAGGTGAGGGTGGTGTCTCTGCAAGCCAGCTCCCGACGGACATCCTCACGTAGACCACAGTAGTAATGGTTGATTAAGGCCCGGTTGCTCCATCCAGCTCCGGCAGCCAGGGTCCTAAACTCCAGTGCAAACTCCTGGGTTCTCCTCTTCTCCTGCCTCAGTTGGTAGAGGCGCTCACCTGCCGCTCTGCCCTCAGGTGGGTGGTCGAATACTGTCCGGAAACAGCGGGTGAGCTCCTCAAAATCGTCCCACGCTGCATCTCCCCCTCCATACACAGCGCTGTGTCTCCCAGAGGTCCATATTCTGGACAATGCGATCTATGTCGACGCTCAGTTTGGAAATCATCGCCGTATGTTCCATGACGCGCTCCTCCACCTCCGGTATTGAGGTACCTTCTCCTGCTGACTTCATTGGTGGTCAGAGATTCTGTCACAAACGTGTGTATAGGTGGCAGGGAAGTCAGGCGCAGGAGAATAAACTCGGTAAATGGAGTAATTTAATAAAACAAAACATAACTCCAAAACCATAAATACAAATTAAACCAATTGGGTCCGAAGGACCCGTCGCGCACCAAATACAAACAACACGAAACTGAAACAAGAAACAATCTCTGACAAAGACATTATGGGAAACAGAGGGTTCAATACAGGTAATGAATGGGATTGAAACCAGGTGTGTAGGAAGACGAGACAAAATCAATGGAAAATGAAAAATGGATCAATGATGGCTAGAAGACCGGTGACGTCGACCGCCGAGCACCACCAGAACGATGCCACCAGAGTGGCATCGACTTCGGAAGAAGTCGTGACAGTTGTCAATCACTTGTTTTACGATTGCCATGAATGATGGCAACTGAGGAGAGCACTCACAAATGAACATCTAATCAAATGGCTACCCAGACTATTTGCATTGCCTCCCCCCTTTTATGCCGCTGCTACTCTCTGCTGTTATCATCTATGCATAGTCACTTTAATAACTACATATTACCTTGACTAACCGGTGCCCCCGCACATTGACTCTGTACTGGTACATATATAGCTATTGTTATTTTACTGCTGCTCTTTAATTACTTGATACTTATTTCTTATTCCTATTTTTTTTAAACTGCATTGTCGGTTAGGGGCTCGTAAGTAAGCATTTCACTGTAAGGTCTACCTACACCTGTTGTATTCGGCGCATGTGACTAATAAAATTAGATTTGTTTAGTGCTAGACGGATTCAGGCCATGGGGCTAGTTCTATGGAGTGTTCACCTAGATCTGCCACCGCTCTGCTCAATTAAAGTCATTGTAACACATGGGCTGCTCTGTTTTGTTCAAAGCACTGACACACCTATGGGCTTTAAACTCAGTCAGTTCAGGTCAGGAGATGACTTCTGTGATGGCGCAGACATTTTCTCTCTTTTTAATGATATCCTGTCGTGATGGCACAGACATTTTCTCTCTCTTTAATGATATCATGTCATGATGGCACAGACATTTTCTCTCTCTTTTTAATGATATCCTGTCGTGATGGCACAGACATTTTCTCTCTCTTTTTAATGATATCCTGTCGTGATGGCACAGACATTTTCTCTTTTTTTAATGATATCCTGTCGTGATGGCACAGACATTTTCTCTCTCTTTTTAATGATATCCTGTCGTGATGGCACAGACATTTTCTCTCTCTTTTTAATGATATCCTGTCGTGATGGCACAGACATTTTCTCTTTTTTTAATGATATCCTGTCGTGATGGCACAGACATTTTCTCTCTCTTTTTAATGATATCCTGTCGTGATGGCACAGACATTTTCTCTCTCTTTAATGATATCATGTCATGATGGCACAGACATTTTCTCTCTCTTTTTAATGATATCCTGTCGTGATGGCACAGACATTTTCTCTCTCTTTTTAATGATATCCTGTCGTGATGGCACAGACATTTTCTCTTTTTTTAATGATATCCTGTCGTGATGGCACAGACATTTTCTCTCTCTTTTTAATGATATCCTGTCGTGATGGCACAGACATTTTCTCTCTCTTTTTAATGATATCCTGTCGTGATGGCACAGACATTTTCTCTTTTTTTAATGATATCCTGTCGTGATGGCACAGACATTTTCTCTCTCTTTTTAATGATATCCTGTCGTGATGGCACAGACATTTTCTCTCTTTTTAATGATATCCTGTCGTGATGGCACAGACATTTTCTCTTTTTTTAATGATATCCTGTCGTGATGGCACAGACATTTTCTCTCTCTTTTTAATGATATCCTGTCGTGATGGCACAGACATTTTCAGTGGGACATTTCAATGGCAGCAGCTTTTTCTTTTTAGTCCTTGGGTACTAAAGGACTTGAAAGTTCACTCTAGTTCGAGCGGGCCACTCCATTCTTTCATTTTCCTTCAATGATGAAACATGCATATAGGGCGACCTGCATTTTTGACAGATCTGCCGAAATTCATGCCTTCGAGACAGGCAGACAGAGGCCTTTTTACATGATGAATAGCGCCATTTAAAAGTTGCTGAAAGTGACGATTGCACAGTCTATCATTTACAGTTGCCTGAATATGGTAATGGATTCATTATCCTGGGTGCTGGGCAGAATCCAAGTTTTTTTTACATTTGATTTTTTCCATGAAAAATGATTGACAGACTAAATGGTTTGATAAAGAGCCTACAGACAACAAACATATTGTTTCCTATACAGTAGTGTTTGCCCCAAATGGTACCCTATTCCCGATATAGTGCACAAATTTTGACCAGGGCACATAGGGGTCTGGTCAAAAGTAGTGCACTATATAGGGAATAGGGTGCCATTTGGGACGCATACTTTGTTGCCAATCATTACACTGTCTATTAAGCAACCGATGAGATGGGGAATGGGGTTTGCATTTTCACCTGTGTCTTGTGATAACGGAGGTTTGCCTCCAGAGGATGTATTGCTGCTATACCATAACATTGAAACTGCTCATGGCAGTTTGTCATGTTTGAATGGTTTGTCATATTTGTACCATGAATGTGAATTGTGTTGTATACAATTACAGATATATATAAATGTTGGATTAGATGGAATTGATATGAGACTGTAGCAACTGCATGAATATATGTTTTATGATTGATAATTACAGTGTTAGTAATTGGAACTGTATTGTGTGCCTTACAGGACGTAGTGTGGTCTCAGTTTGGGTTCCCGGGTCGTAATGGGAGAGACAGCACACTGTGGATTGGTACCGAAGGTGCCAATACCCCGTGCCACCTGGACTCCTATGGGTATAACCTGGTACTACAGGTACAAGGAAGGTAATTATATAGGACTCCTATGGGTATAACCTGGTACTGCAGGTACAAGGAAGGTATTTATACGGGACTCCTATGGGTATAACCTGGTACTACAGGTACAAGGAAGGTATTTATACGGGACTCCTATGGGTATAACCTGGTACTGCAGGTACAAGGAAGGTAATAATATAGAACTCCTATGGATATAACCTGGTACTGCAGGTACAAGGAAGGTATTTATACGGGACTCCTATGGGTATAACCTGGTACTACAGGTACAAGAAAGGTAATTATACGGGACTCCTATTGGTATACTGGACTTCCGGCGCCGACAGAGATGGCCGCCTCGCTTCGCGTTCCTAGGAAGCTGTGCAGTTTTTTGTTTTTTTTACGTGTTATTTCTTACATTAGTACCCCAGGTCATCTTAGGTGTCATTACATACAGTCGAGAAGAACTACTAAATATAAGATCAGCGTCAACTCACCATCAGTACGACCAAGAATATGTTTTCCGCGACGCGGATCCTGTGTTCTGCCTTACAAACAGGTCAACGGAATTGATTCCATGCAGCGACCCCAAAAAACGACTCCGAAAAAGAGGGAAACGAGGCGGTCTTCTGATCAGACTCCGGAGACGGGCACACCGTGCACCACTCCCTAGCATTCTTCTTGCCAATGTCCAGTCTCTTGACAACAAGGATGATGAAATCCGAGCAAGGGTAGCATTCCAGAGGACATCAGAGACTGTAACGTTCTTTGCTTCACGGAAACATGGCTCACTGGAGAGACGCTATCCGGGCGGTGCAGCCAACGGGTTTCTCCACGCATCGCGCCGACAGAAACAAACATCTTTCTGGTAAGAAGAGTGGCGGGCGTATGCCTCATGACTAACGAGACATGGTGTGATGAAAGAAACATACAGGAACTCAAATCCTTCTGTTCACCTGATTTAGAATTCCTCACAATCAAATGTAGACCGCATTATCTACCAAGAGAATTCTCTTCGATTATAATCACAGCCGTATATATCCCCCCCCCAAGCAGACACATAGATGGCTCTGAACTAACTTTATTTAACTCTTTGCAAACTGGAAACCATTTATCCGGAGGCTGCATTCATTGTAGCTGGGGATTTTAACAAAGCTAATCTGAAAACAAGACTCCCTAAATTTTATCAGCATATCAATTGCGCAACCAGGGGTGGTAAAACCTTGGATCATTGTTACTCTAACTTCCGCGACGCATATAAGGCCCTGCCCCGCCCCCCTTTCGGAAAAGCTGACCACGACTCCATTTTGTTGATCCCTGCCTACAGACAGAAACTTAAACAAGAGGCTCCCACGCTGAGGTCTGTCCAACGCTGGTCCGAGCAAGCTGACTCCACACTCCAAGACTGCTTCCATCACGTGGACTGGGACATGTTTCGTATTGCGTCAGATAACAATATTGACGAATACGCTGATTCGGTGTGCGAGTTCATAAGAACGTGCGTTGAAGATGTCGTTCCCATAGCAACGATTAGAACATTCCCTAACCAGAAACCGTGGATTGATGGCAGCATTCGCGTGAAACTGAAAGCGCAAACCACTGCTTTTAATCAGGGCAAGGTGTCTGGTAACATGACCGAATACAAACAGTGCAGCTATTCCCTCCGCAAGGCTATCAAACAAGCGAAGCGTCAGTACAGAGACAAAGTAGAATCTCAATTCAACGGCTCAGACACAAGAGGCATGTGGCAGGGTCTACAGTCAATCACAGAAGAAACCCAGCCCAGTCACGGACCAGGATGTCTTGCTCCCAGGCAGACTAAATAACTTTTTTGCCCGCTTTGAGGACAATACAGTGCCACTGACACGGCCTGCAACGAAAACATGCGGTCTCTCCTTCACTGCAGCCGAGGTGAGTAAGACATTTAAACGTGTTAACCCTCGCAAGGCTGCAGGCCCAGACGGCATCCCCAGCCGCGCCCTCAGAGCATGCGCAGACCAGCTGGCCGGTGTGTTTACGGACATATTCAATCAATCCCTATACCAGTCTGCTGTTCCCACATGCTTCAAGAGGGCCACCATTGTTCCTGTTCCCAAGAAAGCTAAGGTAACTGAGCTAAACGACTACCGCCTTGTAGCACTCACTTCCGTCATCATGAAGTGCTTTGAGAGACTAGTCTAGGACCATATCACCTCCACCCTACCTGACACCCTAGACCCACTCCAATTTGCTTACCGCCCAAATAGGTCCACAGACGATGCAATCTCAACCACACTGCACACTGCCCTAACCCATCTGGACAAGAGGAATACCTATGTGAGAATGCTGTTCATCGACTACAGCTCGGCATTCAACACCATAGTACCCTCCAAGCTCGTCATCAAGCTCGAGACCCTGGGTCTCGACCCCGCCCTGTGCAACTGGGTACTGGACTTCCTGACGGGCCTCCCCCAGGTGGTGAGGGTAGGCAACAACATCTCCTCCCCGCTGATCCTCAACACGGGGGCCCCACAAGGGTGCGTTCTGAGCCCTCTCCTGTACTCCCTGTTCACCCACGCACACCTCCAACTCAATCATCAAGTTTGCGGACGACACAACAGTGGTCGGCTTGATTACCAACAACGACGAGACGGCCTACAGGGAGGAGGTGAGGGCCCTCAGAGTGTGGTGTCAGGAAAATAACCTCACACTCAACGTCAACAAAACTAAGGAGATGATTGTGGACTTCAGGAAACAGCAGAGGGAACACCCCCCTATCCACATCGATGGAACAGTAGTGGAGAGGGTAGCAAGTTTTAAGTTCCTCGGCATACACATCACAGACAAACTGAATTGGTCCACTCACACAGACAGCATCGTGAAGAAGGCGCAGCAGCGCATCTTCAACCTCAGGAGGCTGAAGAAATTCGGCTTGTCACCAAAAGCACTCACAAACTTCTACAGATGCACAATAGAGAGCATCCTGGCGGGCTGTATCACCGCCTGGTACGGCAACTGCTCCGCCCTCAACCGTAAGGCTCTCCAGAGGGTAGTGAGGTCTGCACAACGCATCACCGGGGCAAACTACCTGCCCTCCAGGACACCTACACCACCCGATGTTACAGGAAGGCCATAAAGATCATCAAGGACATCAACCACCCGAGCCACTGCCTGTTCACCCCGCTATCATCCAGAAAGCGAGGTCAGTACAGGTGCATCAAAGCTGGGACCGAGAGACTGAAAAACAGCTTCTATCTCAAGGCCATCAGACTGTTAAACAGCCACCACTAACATTGAGTGGCTGCTGCCAACACACTGACATTGACACTGACTCAACTCCAGCCACTTTAATAATGGGAATTGATGGGAAATGATGTAAATATATCACTAGCCACTTTAAACAATGCTACCTTATATAATGTTACTTACCCTACATTATTCATCTCATATGCATACGTATATACTGTACTCTATATCATCGACTGCATCCTTATGTAATACATGTATCACTAGCCACTTTAACTATGCCACTTTGTTTACATACTCATCTCATATGTATATACTGTACTCGATACCATCTACTGTATCTTGCCTATGTTGCCCTGTACCATCACTCATTCATATATCCTTATGTACATATTCTTTATCCCCTTACACTGTGTATAAGACAGTAGTTTTGGAATTGTTAGTTAGATTACTTGTTGGTTATTACTGCATTGTCGGAACTAGAAGCACAAGCATTTCGCTACACTCGCATTAACATCTGCTAACCATGTGTATGTGACATATAAAATTTGATTTGATTTATAACCTGGTACTACAGGTACAAGGAAGGTAATTATACAGAGTAGTATTGTGTTCAGTAGCACAAAGCGGGGGGAAACACAGTGAAACAGAGCTGGATGAGCTGGACTTGTCCAATAAGAAGCATTGTTTTAGGTTTCTGTTGCAAATTGTTTTGCTCCAATGACTCCTAATGAACACAACCCAGTTTTACATACCTCACTATACCACACACTACTTTTCCCTTTCCGCTGACCTGCTTGTAGTAGTGGTGCAGACGATGGATGTTTCCCCTTCACCAAGGGAATTGCACTATAGATTAAAATGAAACAATCTAACAGCAATATCTTCTGTGGCTCTGAGAGCATGGTGAAACGAAGTGGGCTGGAGGGACCACCCATACGTAGAATGTATGCACATGACTGTAACGCTTTGAGAACGTCAGCTAAATGGCATATATTATTATTATTATTATAGCTGAGAAGAAAGAAGTGCTGGTGGCAGACAATAGATTCAGCAAATCAACACAATGAGAACTGTAATGATCTACCAACCATTCAATGAGAACTGGCTCTGTACGGTAGTGATCTAACAACCATTCAATGAGAACTGGCTCTGTACGGTAATGATCTACCAACCATTCAATGAGAACTGGCTCTTTACGGTTGTGATCTACCCACCATTCAATGAGAACTGGCTCTGTACGGTAATGATCTACCAACCATTCAATGAGAACTGGCTCTGTACGGTTGTGATCTACCCACCATTCAATGAGAACTGGCTCTGTACGGTAGTGATCTACCCACCATTCAATGAGAACAGGCTCTGTACGGTAATGATCTACCAATCATTCGATGAGAACTGACTCTGTACGGTAGTGATCTACCCACCATTCAATGAGAACTGGCTCTGTACGGTAGTGATCTACCCACCATTCAATGAGAACTGGCTCTGTACAGTAATGATCTACCAACCATTCAATGAGAACTGGCTCTGTACGGTAATGATCTACCCACCATTCAATGAGAACTGGCTCTGTACGGTAGTGATCTACCCACCATTCAATGAGAACTGGCTCTGTACGGTAATGATCTACCAACCATTCAATGAGAACTGGCTCTGTACGGTAATGATCTACCCACCATTCAATGAGAACTGGCTCTGTACGGTAGTGATCTACCCACCATTCAATGAGAACTGGCTCTGTACGGTAATGATCTACCCACCATTCAATGAGAACTGGCTCTGTACGGTAATGATCTACCAACCATTCAATGAGAACTGGCTCTGTACAGTAATGATCTACCAACCATTCAATGAGAACTGGCTCTGTACGGTAATGATCTACCCACCATTCAATGAGAACTGGCTCTGTACGGTAGTGATCTACCCACCATTCAATGAGAACTGGCTCTGTACGGTAGTGATCTACCCACCATTCAATGAGAACTGGCTCTGTACGGTAATGATCTACCCACCATTCAATGAGAACTGGCTCTGTACGGTAGTGATCTACCCACCATTCAATGAGAACTGGCTCTGTACGGTAGTGATCTACCCATCATTCAATGAGAACTGGCTCTGTACGGTAATGATCTACCCACCATTCAATGAGAACTGGCTCTGTACGGTAATGATCTACCAACCATTCGATGAGAACTGGCTCTGTACGGTAATGATCTACCCACCATTTGTTCCCTCTAACTTTGAGGAAAGGATTTTAAAAACCTATTTTGGATGATAGAGAGGAGATGGATACTAGGAAGGGAAGGGGTGAGAGTCAGAGGGGGGTAAGGTAGTGAAAGGGGGGAATGTGGGCTAGGGAGGGGGCTGAGGGGTGGTGGGGGGGGGTCACTTGGTGAGAGAGTCAGATTGTTCCACTGGCCCCTGAAAGATAAAGTAATTTTGCTTTGGCAATGTAAACATGTTTCCCATGCCAATAAAGCCATTTGGAGGGAGGGAGGGAGGTATACGAGGTCAGGCTCTTAAGAACAGAGAGACATTAGTTATCATGTGGAGCACTGAGTCTACGACAAAAGCAAAAAAATATCACATTATGAAGATCACTCTATCCTTGTTTTGTTTAAATTGGCTGTTGAAACCTTTCACATTGAAGTGATGACCTAACCAACAAAGAACTCGCATGACATGATATTTTCAATATAGAGATGGATTGTATTGAACTATAGTTTCTTACATTTCCTCAACTACATAGGGTGTAACCATTGTGGTGGCTTTGGGGATGATTGCTGTCCCTTTCAAATAAATATACTCATTCATTATGAATCTAAACTGATCCTAGATCCTACATGAGCTGATCCTATATCAGCACTCCTACTCTGAGATGCCCTGTTGTGTTCTAGGAAGCGTTGGCACCTGTTCCCCCCTGCAGACACGAGTTGTCTGTACCCCAGCAGGATCCCCTATGAGGAGTCTAGTGTGTTCAGCCAGGTGGATGTGCTCCAACCAGACCTCCAGAGGTTCCCTGCTTTCAGACACGCCAGGGCCTACACAGTCACCCTACAGCCTGGACAGGTACAACACATTGGACCAGTTTCCCGGACATAGATTAAGCCTAATCTGTACTAGCCCAACAGGGGCAACATAAGTAACTCTCTCTACAAGTGTATCAAAGAGAATCCATTCAGCAAACACAGCTATTTGTACAAAATGACACTGTGAAAGTGCTAATTTCTTAATTTATGAGAAAATATTTCCTCAGAGACAAATGTGTTTGAACTACATAAATACAATAGAGCACATGTTTGTCTCTGTGGTTTGATCAAAAGCATAAGCTGAGGCATACCCCAAAATGTTTGTAGAGGTGCTGAGTAACGGAGAGTGAACTGAATAAAAATATTAAGACAGTTAATTAAGACAGCACATGCTATATATCACGCTCCAAATGTATTGTATCATTTCAAAATAACTGTCCCAACGACTGAGGTTAAAGTGCAGACAGTCTGCTTTAATTTGAGGGTATTTTCATCCATATCGGATAAACCGTTTAGAGATCACTGAAGTTTTTTTATGGAACCAAAGTTATTAGGACAAATTCACTTATGTGTATTAAAGGTTTATGTGTATTAAAGGTTTAGTGTTTGGTCCCATATTCCTAGCACTTAATGATTACATCAAGCTTGTGACTCTACAAAGTTGTTGGATGCATTTGTTGTTTTGGTTTCAGATTATTTTGTGCCCAATAGAAATTAATGGTATATAATGTATTGTGTAATTGTTAGCATCCACTTTTATTGTAAATAAGAATATAATATGTTTCTAAACACTTCTACATTAATGTGGATGCTACCATGATTACGGCTGAATGAATAATGATGAGTGACAAATTTACAGAGGCACAGATTTCATACCCCGAAGACATGCAAACCTCTCACCATTACAAAATGTTTGGTCATATAGTGTAAGTATGTGGACACCTGCTCATCGAACATCTTATTCCAAAATTCTGGGCATTAATATGGAGTTAGTCCCCCCTTTGCTGCTACTCTTCTGGAAGGCTTTCCACTAGATGTTGGAACATTGCTGCAGGGACTTGCTTGCATTCAGACACAAAAGCATTAGTGAGGTCGGGCACTGATGTTGGGCGATTAGGCCTGGCTTGCAGTCGGCATTCCAATTCATCCCAAAGGTGTTCAATGGGGTTGAGATCAGGGCTCTGTGCAGGTCAGTCAAGTTCTTCCACACCGATCTTGACAAACCATTTCTGTATGGACCTCGCTTTGTGCAATGGTGCATTGTCATGCTGAAACAGAAAAGGACCTTCCCCAAACTGTTGCCACAAGGTTGGAAGCACAGAATCGTCTAGAATGTCATTGTATGCTGTAGCGTTAAGTTTCCCTTTACTGTAACTAAGGAGCCTAGCCCGAACCATGAAAAACAGCCCCAGACCATTATTCCTCTTCCGCCAAACTTTACAGTTGGCACTATGCATTCGGGCAGGTTGCGTTCTCCTGGTATCCACCTAACCCAGATTTGTCCATTGGACTGCCAGATGGTGAAGCGTGATTCATCACTCCAGAGAACGTGTTTCCACTGCTACAGAGTCCAATGGCGGCGAGCTTTATACCACATGGTGATCTTAGGCTTGTGTGCTCGGCCATTGAAACCCATTTCATAAAGCTCACGACAAACAGTTGGACGTATCAGATATTGATACGTCTGTCTTGACATCAGATATCGATGCGTCTGTCTTGACATCAGATATTGATGCGTCTGTCTTGACATCAGATATTGATGCGTCTGTCTTGACATCAGATATTGATACGTCTGTCTTGACATCAGATATTGATGCGTCTGTCTTGACATCAGATATTGATGCGTCTGTCTTGACATCAGATATTGATGCGTCTGTCTTGACATCAGATATCGATGCGTCTGTCTTGACATCAGATATCGATACGTCTGTCTTGACATCAGATATTGATACGTCTGTCTTGACATCAGATATTGATGCGTCTGTCTTGACATCAGATATTGATGCGTCTGTCTTGACATCAGATATGACATCAGATATCGATACGTCTGTCTTGACATCAGATATTGATGCGTCTGTCTTGACATCAGATATTGATGCGTCTGTCTTGACATCAGATATTGATACGTCTGTCTTGACATCAGATATTGATGCGTCTGTCTTGACATCAGATATTGATACGTCTGTCTTGACATCAGATATCGATGCGTCTGTCTTGACATCAGATATCGATGCGTCTGTCTTGACATCAGATATCGATGCGTCTGTCTTGACATCAGATATCGATGCGTCTGTCTTGACATCAGATATTGATACGTCTGTCTTGACATCAGATATTGATGCGTCTGTCTTGACATCAGATATTGATACGTCTGTCTTGACATCAGATATTGATGCGTCTGTCTTGACATCAGATATTGATGCGTCTGTCATCAGATATAGATCTTGTCTTGACATCAGATACGTCTGTCTTGACATCAGATATAGATACGTCTGTCTTGACATCAGATATTGATACGTCTGTCTTGACATCAGATATAGATGCGTCTGTCTTGACATCAGATATTGATACGTCTGTCTTGACATCAGATATAGATACGTCTGTCTTGACATCAGATATTGATACGTCTGTCTTGACATCAGATATCGATACGTCTGTCTTGACATCAGATATTGATACGTCTGTCTTGACATCAGATATCGATGCGTCTGTCTTGACATCAGATATCGATGTCTGTCTTGACATCAGATATAGATACGTCTGTCTTGACATCAGATATTGATACGTCTGTCTTGACATCAGATATTGATACGTCTGTCTTGACATCAGATATTGATGCGTCTGTCTTGACATCAGATATAGATACGTCTGTCTTGACATCAGATATTGATACGTCTGTCTTGACATCAGATATTGATACGTCTGTCTTGACATCAGATATTGATGCGTCTGTCTTGACATCAGATATAGTCTGTCTTGACATCAGATATTGATACGTCTCTCTTGACATCAGATATGTCTTGTCTTGACATCAGATATTGATACGTCTCTTGACATCAGATATCGATACGTCTGTCTTGACATCAGATATCGATGTCTTGACATCAGATATTGATGTCTGTCTTGACATCAGATATTGATACGTCTGTCTTGACATCAGATATTGTCTGTCTTGACATCTGTCTTGACATCAGATATTGATACGTCTGTCTTGACATCAGATATCGATACGTCTGTCTTGACATCGCCTCTCTTGACATCAGATATAGATACGTCTGTCTTGACATCAGATATCGATGCGTCTGTCTTGACATCAGATACGTCTGTCTTGACATCAGATATTGATACGTCTGTCTTGACATCAGATATAGATACGTCTGTCTTGACATCAGATATCGATACGTCTGTCTTGACATCAGATATCGATACGTCTGTCTTGACATCAGATATAGATACGTCTGTCTTGACATCAGATATTGATACGTCTGTCTTGACATCAGATATTGATACGTCTGTCTTGACATCAGATATAGATACGTCTGTCTTGACATCAGATATTGATACGTCTCTCTTGACATCAGATATCGATACGTCTGTCTTGACATCAGATATTGATACGTCTGTCTTGACATCAGATATAGATACGTCTGTCTTGACATCAGATATCGATACGTCTGTCTTGACATCAGATATCGATACGTCTGTCTTGACATCAGATATAGATACGTCTGTCTTGACATCAGATATCGATACGTCTGTCTTGACATCAGATACGTCTGTCTTGACATCAGATATAGATACGTCTGTCTTGACATCAGATATTGACGTCTGTCTTGACATCAGATATTGTCTGTCTTGACATCAGATATAGATACGTCTGTCTTGACATCAGATATTGATACGTCTCTCTTGACATCAGATATCGATACGTCTGTCTTGACATCAGATATGATTGACATCAGATATCGATGCGTCTGTCTTGACATCAGATATGTCTGTCTTGACATCAGATATAGATACGTCTGTCTTGACATCAGATATTGATACGTCTGTCTTGACATCAGATATCGATGCGTCTGTCTTGACATCAGATATCGATGTCTGTCTTGACATCAGATATAGATACGTCTGTCTTGACATCAGATATTGATGCGTCTGTCTTGACATCAGATATTGATACGTCTGTCTTGACATCAGATATTGATACGTCTGTCTTGACATCAGATATTGATACGTCTGTCTTGACATCAGATATAGATACGTCTGTCTTGACATCAGATATTGATACGTCTGTCTTGACATCAGATATAGATACGTCTGTCTTGACATCAGATATAGATACGTCTGTCTTGACATCAGATATAGATACGTCTGTCTTGACATCAGATATTGATACGTCTGTCTTGACATCAGATATCGATGTCTGTCTTGACATCAGATATCGATACGTCTGTCTTGACATCAGATATTGATACGTCTGTCTTGACATCAGATATCGATACGTCTGTCTTGACATCAGATATTGATACGTCTGTCTTGACATCAGATATTGATACGTCTGTCTTGACATCAGATATTGATGCGTCTGTCTTGACATCAGATATTGATGCGTCTGTCTTGACATCAGATAGATGACACCAGATATCGATGCGTCTGTCTTGACATCAGATATTGATGCGTCTGTCTTGACATCAGATATCGATGCGTCTGTCTTGACATCAGATATCGATGCGTCTGTCTTGACATCAGATATTGATGCGTCTGTCTTGACATCAGATATTGATGCGTCTGTCTTGACATCAGATATTGATGCGTCTGTCTTGACATCAGATATTGATACGTCTGTCTTGACATCAGATATCGATGCGTCTGTCTTGACATCAGATATTGATACGTCTGTCTTGACATCAGATATTGATGCGTCTGTCTTGACATCAGATATTGATACGTCTGTCTTGACATCAGATATTGATTTGTCTGTCTTGACATCAGATATCGATGTGTCTGTCTTGACATCAGATATTGATACGTCTGTCTTGACATCAGATATTGATGCGTCTGTCTTGACATCAGATATCGATACGTCTGTCTTGACATCAGATATTGATGCGTCTGTCTTGACATCAGATATCGATGCGTCTGTCTTGACATCAGATATCGATGCGTCTGTCTTGACATCAGATATTGATACGTCTGTCTTGACATCAGATATCGATGCGTCTGTCTTGACATCAGATATTGATGCGTCTGTCTTGACATCAGATATCGATACGTCTGTCTTGACATCAGATATCGATGCGTCTGTCTTGACATCAGATATCGATGCGTCTCTCTTGACATCAGATATCGATACGTCTGTCTTGACATCAGATATTGATGCGTCTGTCTGTGCAAATGAAACAAAGCATGCAGCAGTCAGAGCTTTGTAGACTGAATGAATTAAGACTGCAGTGGAACCAGGGGATCAATAAGGGCTGTTCACTTTAATAAAGACCAAATCCACATCATGAATGAGACAGAAGCACTTGGGAGGGAGGATACAAGCTGCCATCTAATGGCTAGTCTCTCCCACTGTGTTAAATTAGGTGGTGTTCAGTGCAAAAAAAATGGTGTGCAACTTTCAATTAAACGGAATCGCTCTGTTCTGAATGACCAGTTGTAAAGCGGGGTTGGGTTGTAGGATAGGGAACGCTGTCAACATGCCCTTTTAATTAGTCACTCTTTGTTTCAAGACGCACCCTGTCACACCCACCAAATGTACCTCGATGTCTGTTCAAGAACGTTTTGGGGAAATGTGTCGTTCAGTACAAACCGCCATACGATGTAGTAAATGTTTTATCCAACTGATCACTTCTTCAGCTCTACTACTTATTGACTGACTATGCTCTGCTCTCCCATCCCCTGGACTATGAGCTGTGCTGTTAGCAGATATTTATAGATATTTTGGATTCCTTCAAAGTTTCTACTCTGTAATATGTTCCTTATCCGTATTCCTACTGATCACCTTGCATTTCTTCTGATGTGATCTGACCCTGTTGCCCTTCTGCTCCAATAGGTGCTGTTTGTCCCCAGACACTGGTGGCACTATGTGGAGTCTGTTGACCCCATCACCGTCAGTGTCAACTCCTGGATTGAGTTGGTATGTACAGTAAAGTCACCTCCAACTAAATGGTGTTAAGTATGTTTGTTTATGTAGAAATTGGACGTTTGAGAGGAGGGCCATAATTACAGTACAGCTTGATCAAGAGTTTCCCACCACTAGCTACCACTACCGCCCATAGGGCCATGGTCAAAATGAGTGCACTATATAGGGAATAGGGTGTTATTCAGGACACAGCCACAGTGATGGATGTGAGGGGTGTTTGAGGCTCTCTGATGCTGTGGGTTTCTGAGTAATGATCAGGCATCAGAGTAAAGATACCCCTGTCATAATGATTTGTGAGTTTGCATGTAGAGGAGTGGTGCGCTGCAAAGCACAGTCACATACAGGTAATTGCCAAAATAATGGAAACACTTGAGTAAATGAGGGAAACAAAGTATATTGAAAGCAGGTACTTTCACACAGGTGTGGGTTAATTAAGTTCTGAGTTAATTAAGCAATTGATATCCCATCATGTTTAAGGTCATGTATAAAGATGCTGGGCAGGTCATTATTTTGGCTATCATGGCTATGCCCCCATAGGATGACAATGCCCCCATCCACAGGGCACGAGTGGTCACTGAATGGTTTGATGAAAACCATATTCCCCACTTATGAGAGATTCTGGAGCGGCGCCTGAGACAGCATTTTCAACCACCATCAACAAAACAATGATGGGATTTCTTGTGGAGGAATAGCGTCACACCCCCCCAATCGAGTTCCAGACACTTGTAGAATCTATGCCAAGGTGCATTGAAGCTGTTCTGGAGGCTCGTGGTGGCCCAACACCCTATTTTGTTGATGTTTCCTTTATTTTGGAAGTTACCTGTATCTAGATCAGAGGAATGTGTATTCAGGTAGTGTGTCACCTTCGATGCCTCCAGATAACTGTCTCTGAGACAAGGTCACAGACACAATCAATTATGCCTGCTGCACATAATGTCTTTATCAGCAACTTAATAGGAGTTTTTCTTTCTACTTCCTGATCTGATACAGGAAGTTGACGATGAGGCGAGAGTAGGCGAGGCCCTCACCAAAGCCATCGTCTGTGCTCTGAAGACGACACCTAGTAACGACAATGATGATGACTGGCTCAATCCCACTGAGGTACAGTATCCTGACGCTAGCCTGAGTCCTAGATCTGACCGCATAAACAGATCTCGGACCAGGCTACCTTGCCCCTGAGTTAACCTCTTCAAACTCAAGGTCTAAAGATTGGCAGTTCAGTTAGCATCGTCACAAGCCACACCGAACCCCTTGTACTGTGCAGAATCTGATGGCACATTTGCCGTGCACACTCAGGGTCATTCTGAGTGCAGTCCGACCATTTGTTCTCCTTATAAGAGCAGAGATCAGAAGGAGGAACTTGTTCTGGTGGGCTGAGGTCCAGAGAAAGAAAAAGTCCTAGGAATGCAGCATAGAACAACAGAGGAGATTCCAACCCCCCCAAATTGACCAATCTGTCTAGCTCCAGTTAGCATTTGAGTTGTTGACTGATCTTGTGCTGGAGAATACCTAGCCTAAAACCGGCCTTTTTAGTTAAGAAATGAAGAGCTTCACAGAGATGACAACGCAGAGCATAGTGTGTGTGAAAAGTTTTTAATTTTTAAATGTTTTATTTAACTAGGCAAGTAAGTTAAGAACAAATTCTTATTTACAATGACGGCCTACTGGGGAATAGTGGGTTAACTGCCTTGTTCAGGAGCAGAATGACAGATTTTTACCTTGTCAGCTCGGGGATTCAATCCAGCAACCTTTCGGTTACTGGCCCAACACTCTAACCACTAGGCTACCTGCCTCCCCAAAGTTAAGAGACATAGTCCCTGTAAACACACAGTACTGACCATAGTCCCTGAGTAAAGCAGAGAATGACGAAACATTGGTTCGTTTCATAACGGTTGGGTTTATAGTTTCAACTTTTGTATTTTTCCAAAGGAGGGGTTGGTGGGACATGACGAGAACATGCAGTACCTGAACCTGGCTGTGGGGGCCTGTATGGAGAAGAGAGGGATAACAAGTCACCGTGACCAACAGACCCAGGACACCCCAGCCTGTCCAAGGGCAAAACGTGACTCCAGGGGCCAAGCTAAGAACACAAACTCTTCATCACCACCAGCAGAGTGCCTTTCCTCCTCTTCCACACCATCCACCATGCCCTTCGGGCCTCACCTCATCCCCGTGGCCTGGAACCAGATCACCAACCAGGAAACTCCAGAGCAGAACCCCAAAAACCAAGACAGACCGTCACCATCCAGAGACTGTGACATAATCAGGTCTAGCAGCATAACCCAAAACACCCCTCCCAGACCTGTCAGTGGAAGTAGAGCCCAGCACCAGCATGGAGGGGAAGGCATGTCCAGCCCCAGTTCAGCCTCAGACCCCCTAGTGTTACCACGGCCAGGGTCCAGAGATGGAGAAAGGCCACCACCTGGGGACAGAGACCAGGGCAAGGGTGACAGAGCACACTGCCCCGTCTCCATCACCACCAACGACCTACTGCAGTGCCTGGTTCACCCTGAGGTCATTGCTAGAGTCTCTGAGCTACTGATGGAGAGAGTCCAGTCAGGGACAACACCATAGCTTCATAATTTACATTCCAACGTTCATACTAGTATGCTACTGAGATAGAATGAAGCAATGTATTTTGGGATTCTAAGTGCTAAGCTAGTATGGATATTGAAACAGAACCTAACAAGTAGATTGTACATAACTTCCCTCAATTGTTAAAAATGGGGAAAGGAGTCATCATCAGTAAGTCTATAGAGTTTAACTGGGTTCAATTGACTTTAACAGCTTAGGTTAAGTCAAGGTGGAGTATATCATGGTATTAATACCTCTGACACGGGCTCTTATTTCCCCTAATACTGCTGGGAGTCTCTGGCTGCGTCCCAAATGGCATCCTATTCCCTATATAGTGCACTACTATTGACCAGAACGGCTTGATGATTAGGCGAGAGTAAAATGGTCCTGGTCAAAAGTAGTGCACTATATAGGGAATAGGGTGCCATTTGGGACGCAAGCCTCTGTGGAGATAACAGTGATTCAGAAACCACTGAATGAACGGCCATGCTCTGCAGTGCCCACATGGCAAATCCTGCCTGGCTGATAGTTATTCCAAAGTGTCAGAGAAGGGAGAACGGAAAGACGTTTCACACTTTTCTAGATTTTCTTACCCTTCTGCTCCTTCTTTTTCTACCCCATCTACACTGAGTGTACAACACGTTATGAACACCTGCTCTTTCCATGACATAGACTGACCAGGTGAATCCAGGTGAAAGCTATGATCCCTTATTGATGTCACCTGTTCTTGACACTGGTTTGTGTCAAGAACTGCAATGCTGCTGAGTTAACGCTGAACGGTTTCCCGTGTGCATCAAGAATGGTCCAACCACCCAAAGGACATCCAGCCAACTTGAAACAACGGTGGGAAGCATTGGAGTCAACATGAGCCAGCGTCCCTGTGGAATGTTTTGGACACCTTGTAGAGTCCATGCCCAGACGAATTGAGTCTGTGCTAAGGGCAAAAGAAGTTGCAACTCAATTTTAGGATGGTGTTCCTAATGTTTTATACACTCAGTGTATATGGTTTACTGTAGTATGTTATAGTCTTGGCGACTCCATGAGGTCAAATCCAAGTCAAGAGCATTTCTTCCATTCTTACCATGTTTGTAAATTAAACTTTGTATCATTCTTGTAATAATAACAGTGATAGCTAGTATTTCTCAGATGTCGGCTACATTTTCTGCCTTCCATTCCCCAGCTGGTAGGTTATGTTTACGTCCCAAATGGCACCTTATTATATATATAGTGCACTGCTTTTGAGTGTTTTTTGGTATTTTATTGGGATCCCCTTTTAGCTGCTGCCAACCTGGAGCTTCCAGGGGCTACTCTTCCTCTTTAGACCAGGGCTCTGCCTTCCATTCCCCAGCTGGTACATTCTGTTTGCATCCAGGGGCTACTCTTCCTCCTTAGACCAGGGCTCTGCCTTCCATTCCCCAGCTGGTACATTCTGTTTGCATCCAGGGGCTACTCTTCCTCTTTAGACCAGGGCTCTGCCTTCCATTCCCCAGCTGGTACATTCTGTTTGCATCCAGGGGCTACTCTTCCTCTTTAGACCAGGGCTCTGCCTTCCATTCCCCAGCTGGTACATTCTGTTTGCATCCAGGGGCTACTCTTCCTCTTTAGACCAGGGCTCTGCCTTCCATTCCCCAGCTGGTACATTCTGTTTGCATCCAGGGGCTACTCTTCCTCTTTAGACCAGGGCTCTGCCTTCCATTCCCCAGCTGGTACATTCTGTTTGCATCCAGGGGCTACTCTTCCTCTTTAGACCAGGTCTCTGCCTTCCATTCCCCAGCTGGTACATTCTGTTTGCATCCAGGGGCTACTCTTCCTCCTTAGACCAGGGCTCTGCCTTCCATTCCCCAGCTGGTACATTCTGTTTGCATCCAGGGGCTACTCTTCCTCCTTAGACCAGGGCTCTGCCTTCCATTCCCCAGCTGGTACATTCTGTTTGCATCCAGGGGCTACTCTTCCTCTTTAGACCAGGGCTCTGCCTTCCATTCCCCAGCTGGTACATTCTGTTTGCGTCCAGGGGCTCTGGTCTGAAGTGGAAGGACTATATAGGGAATAGGGTGCCAGTTGGGGTGAAGATGTTAGAAAGGCAGCCTGTTATGGTATTGTGATTAATGAATGCTGTCTAAGGAGTGATGATGTGTTATGTCCCAGTTACCAGGAAGTGATGTGTTATTTTTCTGTCTCTCTATAGTCCTGGGTCTGTGACAAGGGAAGGAAACCAAATCTCTGAATGAATAAAGACTAGAAACATGTAAGCGCCACCAACAATCAGGTAGTCCTGCAAAAACGTAAGAGTAGCAAGATTTCAGAAACAGAATTATATCATATTCAGAGAAATTTACACATTTTTATTTATGTACCACTAGAGTAAAATGGTTCCCAGGAGTGTAACGTTTTATGAAGGTCTATCTATCAAATGATTAGGACACACTAGACATTTTTCCTTGACTCATAGTTTGTCATTTGAATGAGGCTCTTTTAGTCAAGTATTACTGGAGTTAAGTCTACTCCAGTATTTGTCTCACGTAGCCCAGTCTAAAGAGCAGGGATGGAAATTAATCTAGGCCACTAGTAAAAATGGTTCTACTAGTAACAAATCCTTAAGTTTCATGCCTGCTAAGAAGGACCCTTTTCACAATGTTCTGTAATTGTTTTGTTTATCAACTACAATAGTCTGTTGTTTTCATCTTTGAACATCATTGTAAACAGGGGACTTCAGATCATTCTATTATGTTCAGTAACATTTTATAAATTCACAAAAATAAAATACAGCGTTTGAACAATGTGTTTTGTTACCACCGGTCCTGGTTTGACCTCCAGATTTTGAGAAGTGTCCCAGTTGGAGTGCTGACTGTGGTTAGTCCATACTATAAGATCACACAGACAGGGTGTGACAATAACTAACAACATACAGTAAGGTTCAGCAAGTAAAATACACTCAATCCCCATATCTTAATACTTTGCTTCGATTTACAAATGTATAAAACAAAAAAGATTCCACACTGGGGGCTTACAAATCTCCTGAGAGGGAAATACTCTGAATTCAGTCACCAGACTACATATTGGTGCTCTTCTCTATTGAGTTCAAGTACATAGTGTCGTCTGTCTGGTCCTTCTTCAGGTCATCTTCAGCCTCATTGACTGTCTTGTCTGGGAACAGCTTGTCTAGCTCGCCTGGGTCTACGTAGGTGTAGAAGTAAGCCATGATGGAGAAGATGATGCAGACTGCCACCAGGAGGCCAGCGAACAGCAGGAACTCCATCCACTGGGAATGTCCGAATCAATGTTAAACACATTTAACACTGGGGACTATGGTTGTTATTTGATAGCCATATTTATTATCCTGGTGTACTCGCTACTCAAGCTGGAGAGAGAAAGGGAACTAGCCATTCTTATTGTTGTGATTGGTTTCCCTCTAGTGGACTACTGCAGACACTGCTCTGTTTGACTCTTTTTAACGGTTTTATGAGGTCTATGGGTTCAATGGCGCACTGACAAGGCTTCCTAAAAGGCACAGTAAAAACCGTCTTCTACCACTGGCACTTACCTGATCCAGACCTGCCCCCTCTGCTACGATTAGCACAATGACATTGCCAAAGGCTACAGTCAGCAGCCAGCCGGCCTGCAGCAGTGACTTCATGTTGGCTGGGGCCTGTATTGAATATAGACCTAGATATTGTTTATCATTGGCAGGGAAAAGCATATCACATGTTCTTCACTCAAACATGATCTCCTTGTAGAGGCTGAATTCCTAGTAATCAACCCGTAGCTGTCTATACTCCCTAGCCACTTCTAGTTGATCTGAAAGGTTTCTGGTTGGTATAAACTAAGTGTTCATCATACTGGACACCAATTCTTTCAGATCTACAGAGGTGCCTAAGTAAGCATTTGAGGTTTATTAGCCAATACTCAATCAACAATCACTGGATACCTACTGACCTGTGAATAGGAGAACTCGATGCCTGGGATGGAGAACATGACTTCTCCTGCTGTCATCAGGGCATACTGGGGGATCTGCCAGGCTATGTGAACATTGTTGGCCTTCACAAATCAAATAAAAAATAATTTAATCACATGCTTCGTAAACAGATGTAGACTAGCTGTAAAATTCATACTTACAGGCCCTTCCCAACAATGCAGAGAGAAAAGAAGAGAAATAATAACCTTCACATCCTCCATCTTCTGGGGAATGATGTCTCCAGAGCCCTGGAAAAAAGTAAAGGAAGTTATGAGTACTGTCTACCAGAGCAGGCACTGACGATGTGAGCAATGCCAAGGTCGTGGGTACAATTCCCGCAGGGATCTTTAGTAAGTGTAACTTACTAGGTAGCTAGTACTAGAAGTAGCTAGTACTGTGCTAGTCCATGTATTTATACTGCCAATGTGGTTTCAGGCCATAGCAGGCAGCACTTAATAGTAGCTACAGTATGGTATTTTGTGATTTCATGTATAAGCAGTGGGATGACTCACCCCTTTGAGGATGACTGTGTATGAAGCTCCAGAGTCGAGCAGGCCCAGGTTGATGGAGAAATCCTGTGAGCCTGATGTACACCTCACACTTGTATACCTGTGAGAGATGGCATAGGTGAAGGATTTAGAGAGGGCAGAGGTAAAAGAGATCTGTGGATACTGAGATGTGATCTAGCACTGACTGTATCAGTGGAGGCTGCTGAGGGGAGGACGGCTCACAATAATGTATTGGAATGGAGCATATGGAATGGTATCAACCATATGGAAACCACATGCTTGAAGTATTTGATACCATTCCACTTATTCTGCTCCAGCCATTACCACGAGCCCGTCCTCTCCAATTAAGGTGCCACCAGCCTCCTGTGGACTGTATCCATTTCTAATTTATTACTACATTAGTCAGATGTTCAATGTTAGAAAATGAGGAATATCAATTACTGAATGCTTTGTCAGTGGCCTAGGAAGGGACACTTTACACTGTTTTAAGATGAACTGCAATGGAACAGAAATATGGCCACTCACTCCTTTCTTTCCACACTCTTATTGGGAGATATGCCATAGTCAGCGGGTACGTGAAAGTCCAAACCAGCCATCGTTACGTTCACAGCCTCACTCCGCGTGTTTATGAACCTGTTAGAGCAATACTTGAATCTTTGCAGCGTATTCACTGAACTAACGGAAGTCAGTCTTTCCAATGGAGAATTATTCCGTCTCCTATTTCAATTCAAACATAAACACATAATTACCTCAGGTATGCTTCCATTTTTTCACTTTTAAGTATGTTGTCTGTCGCCTATATTATAAAAAAATGAAAACAGAAACAGATTGCAAACACAGAAATGATTTCTGTAGTGACTGTAAGATTATAGTCTCAACTTCAGACTCACTAGTTGACACACTATTCCGGAGGTTTTGCTGTGCAGGACGAGACTGTAGGCTTTCTGCTCTGTGAAAGTCTCTCTACACTCATGAAAGTGTCCATTGTCATTGATCCCCACAGTGATGGTCTTGTTGTGTCCCCCCAGTTCAAGATGCTGATATGCTTGAGGATCCTGATAGACATAGAGGCATGTGTATTACATGTATTGCCATGATTAATGTTCAGCTCTAATCAGACCTGCGTTCAAATATTATTACAATTATTTCAAATACTCCAACGGGGCCTGATCGAGCTTTCCTGGCACAATGGAACCAATAAAATAGTCGCACAACGGCAAACTCCAGGCAGGATAAAGCAAACACAACGTTTTTGAAAGATTTCAAATAGTATTTGAACCCAGGTCTGGCTGTAATAGCTGTAGAACAATGGACCTGTTGACCTCAGAACGCACATATGTTGCCGTGAGATGTAGCTGTAGATTCCTATGGAGTCATGGGTGTCAAACTCTGGCCCGTGGGCCAAATTTGGCCCGCGGGGTAATTATATTTGGCCCGCGAGACAATACCAAATTACTACTAGAGCTGGCCCGCCGGTATTATACAGCGCATTCACCACTAATACTACGAATCCCATAATGCTCTGCTGTTTTCGCGCGCCAATCAGGACAGGACCCAGAAACGCTCTCTCCTCTGTGACAGTAGTCATAGCAACATAGACGCTACAACTGTCAGCGAGCTAACCCTTCCCAAAAATGTCGAAAAGAAAGGCAGAAAACAGGAGCTTTCTGGACAAGTGGGAGGCAGAATATCTGTTTACATATGTAAAAGACAAACCTGTTTGTCTTGTTTGTGGAGTCAACGTGGCTGTAAGTAAGGAGTACA
This sequence comes from Oncorhynchus keta, assembly GCF_023373465.1. NCBI lineage: Eukaryota > Metazoa > Chordata > Actinopteri > Salmoniformes > Salmonidae > Oncorhynchus > Oncorhynchus keta. Next base: position 37,103,935 of record NC_068427.1, on the reverse strand, counting down.
ACATTAGACGACACTATGAAACGAAACACCATGACAAATACAAGGACCTGGACATGACTCAAAGGAGCCAGAAAGTAGAGGAGATGAAAAGAAGTTTGGTTTCACAACAGAATATGTTTAAAAAAGCCACATCACAAAGCGAGGCTGCTGTAAAGGCTAGTTATATAGTGGCAGCAGAGATCGCAAAATCAGCCCGGCCCTGTAATGAGGGAGAGTTCATGAAAAAGTGCATGATGAAGGTTTGTGACCTCGTATGCCCAGAGAAAACACAAGCATTTTCAAACGTGAGCCTGAGCAGGAACACAGTAGCTGATCGCACATGTGATCTTGCCACCAATCTGTATGACCAGCTGATGGAAAAGGGAAAAGATTTTGTTGCGTTCTCCCTTGATGTGGATGAGAGCTGCGACGCATCTGATACTGCTCAGCTGTCAGTCTTCATCCGTGGAGTGGACTCAAATCTGTGTGTTACGGAGGAGCTATTAGGATTCAAATCAATGCATGGCACAACCACAGGAAAGGAAATCTTTGAGGAGGTTTCCAAATGTGTAACTGAAATAAAGCTGCCGTGGGATAAACTCGTTGGATTAACGACAGATGGTGCGCCAGCGATGTGCGGTAAAAAGAGTGGACTGGTGGGCATGGTTCGGGAGAAGATGCGGGAAGAGAACTGTGCAGGTGAGCTAACTGTTTACCACTGCATCATACATCAGGAAGCACTGTGTGCCAAAGCCCTAAAGATGGAACATGTTATTACCACAGTAACACAGGTAGTTAACTTTATAAGAGCCAAAGGTCTAAATCACCGCCAGTTTAAATCTTTTCTGGAGGATTGTGGTTCGGAATATGCAGACGTGCCATATCACACAGAGGTGAGATGGCTAAGCAGAGGAAAAGTACTGAACAGATGTTTCGAGCTGCGTGAGGAAATATGTCAATTCCTGGAAACCAAAGGGAAGGATACAGCAGAGCTCCGGGAGCAAAAGTTCCTGTGTGAGCTGGCCTTTCTCTGTGACATCTCGAGCCGTCTCGATGCGCTGAACCTGCAGCTTCAGGGGCGGGGGCGCATCATCACAGACATGTACGCTGCAGTGAGGGCCTTCAAAACTAAACTGTGCCTGTGGGAGAATCAGATGCTGCAAGGAAACCCTTGCCATTTTCCCTGCTGCCAATCCATAAAAGCGCAGATCTCTACCGCCGTGTTCCCATGCGCACAGTTTGCTGAAAAACTCAGTGTTCTCGCCGCTGAGTTTAGCCGGCGATTTGCCGACTTCGATGCCCAGAAATGCAAGTTTGAACTGCTTAGTAATCCCTTCGCAGTTGATGTGGAAAATGCACCAACCAACATCCAAATGGAGCGGATTGAACTCCAGTTCAACGACACGCTGAAGTCAAAGTATGATGCTGTGGGCGCCGCACAGTTTCCACGGTTCATTCCTGACACAATGCCTCAGCTCCGCACCCAAGCTGCTCAGATGCTCTCCATGTTCGGCAGCACTTATCTATGCGAGCAACTTTTCTCCTCGATGAAGATGACCAAAACAACTCACAGGAGACGTCTGACTGATGAACATCTTCGCTCGATACTGAGGATTTCTTCAGCTCAGAGCTTGAGCCCAGACATTGATGAACTAGCATCCAAGAAGAGATGCCAGGTATCTGGCTTGGGCACATCAGATTAGACCAGTGTGCAATAATTAACGTTTTCTTTATGCACTTTTTCTTGCTACAAGGCATGGGCTTGAATGGTTGATTGATTTATTATCATTTTATTTGTAAAATTATTAGCCAGTGGAAAAAGTTGATTTTGGTATTTAAATCAGAAGGCTGCAAATAGAAAAGAGGCATACAATTTTTATTTCAATGTTATTTATTTAATAAATGAATGCCATTGATGTGTTTTTTCATTTGAAATTCGATTTTGCATGTCTCCACTATTAAAGTATATATTGTATGGTAATAAGCGATGCTTGTTCCATATTCAATGTTAAAGCAAAACTTGTTTGGGTCCATATTAAAAGGTTAATTTGTTCAATGTTGGCCCGTGACTTTGTTCAGGTTTTACATTTTGGCCCACTGGGTATTTGAGTTTGACACCCCTGGTCTACGGAGTCTACAGCCATTTCTCATGGCAATCCTATCTGGTAGGTCTGCTTTCTATGAAGTCAAGTTTGATTATTAGTCACAGCATTATTAGCGTTGCAGAGTAAAACTAGGGTAAAACTCCCCAGCCCAGTTTACCTCATAGGATTTGATAGGTTGTGAGAATAGGTTACTCCCAGGGATGCTTAGTTTGACGTCACTGTCAGCCAGGTTGTAGACCTGTAGCAGACACTGTCCACGAGGTGCAGGCTCCACCACTGTTTTCTAGCAGAGGAATAGAGAGAGAGGGGACATCAGAGGACAGGTGATTGGCTCTGTTACAAAGGTGGCAATCCAGATGGATTTTTTTTTTACAGTTGCAACATATTAATGTTGTTCCTGCTACACTAAACACTTCTCCAGGCATTGTGAGATCAGACCATCTATGCAGCGCAACTGCAAAAAAAGATGACCAGGAGTGTCACTTACGGAAGTGAAGTCCCCCAAAGATCAGAGGAGGCTGGTGGGAGGAGCTATAGTAGGATGGGCTCATTGTAATGACTGGAATGGAATTAATGTAACGGAGTCTAACGTGGTTTCCATTTGTTGGATACGGTTCCATTTATTTCATTCCAGCCATTACAATACGCCTATAGCTCCTACCACCAGCCTCCTCTGCCAGAGATGCTGTGTCTTACCATGACGTTGACCTCCACCAAGGTGGCAGCACCGAAGGCCAGCGCTGCAAAGATCATACCAACAGCCATCTTCTTCAGCGGCCTAAGGGGAGATGGAGACGTATCAGGCATTCTGTCTCTAAAGGGGAGATGGAGACGTATCAGGCATTCTGTCTCTAAAGGGGAGATGGAGACGTATCAGGCATTCTGTCTCTACAGGGGAGATGGAGACGTATCAGGCATTCTGTCTCTAAAGGGGAGATGGAGACGTATCAGGCATTCTGTCTCTAAAGGGGAGATGGAGACGGTATCAGGCATTCTGTCTCTAAAGGGGAGATGGAGACGTACCAGGCATTCTGTCTCTAAAGGGGAGATGGAGACGTATCAGGCATTCTGTCTCTAAAGGGGAGATGGAGACGTATCAGGCATTCTGTCTCTAAAGGGGAGATGGAGACGTACCAGGCATTCTGTCTCTACAGGGGAGATGGAGACGTATCAGGCATTCTGTCTCTAAAGGGGAGATGGAGACGTATCAGGCATTCTGTCTCTAAAGGGGAGATGGAGACGTACCAGGCATTCTGTCTCTAAAGGGGAGATGGAGACGTATCAGGCATTCTGTCTCTACAGGGGAGATGGAGACGTATCAGGCATTCTGTCTCTAAAGGGGAGATGGAGACGTATCAGGCATTCTGTCTCTAAAGGGGAGATGGAGACGTATCAGGCATTCTGTCTCTAAAGGGGAGATGGAGACGTATCAGGCATTCTGTCTCTAAAGGGGAGATGGAGACGTATCAGGCATTCTGTCTCTAAAGGGGAGATGGAGACGTATCAGGCATTCTGTCTCTAAAGGGGAGATGGAGACGTATCAGGCATTCTGTCTCTAAAGGGGAGATGGAGACGTATCAGGCATTCTGTCTCTAAAGGGGAGATGGAGACGTATCAGGCATTCTGTCTCTAAAGGGGAGATGGAGACGTATCAGGCATTCTGTCTCTAAAGGGAGATGGAGACGTATCAGGCATTCTGTCTCTAAAGGGGAGATGGAGACGTATCAGGCATTCTGTCTCTAAAGGGGAGATGGAGACGTATCAGGCATTCTGTCTCTAAAGGGGAGATGGAGACGTATCAGGCATTCTGTCTCTAAAGGGGAGATGGAGACGTATCAGGCATTCTGTCTCTAAAGGGGAGATGGAGACGTATCAGGCATTCTGTCTCTAAAGGGGAGATGGAGACGTATCAGGCATTCTGTCTCTAAAGGGAGATGGAGACGTATCAGGCATTCTGTCTCTAAAGGGGAGATGGAGACGTATCAGGCATTCTGTCTCTAAAGGGGAGATGGAGACGTATCAGGCATTCTGTCTCTAAAGGGGAGATGGAGACGTATCAGGCATTCTGTCTCTAAAGGGGAGATGGAGACGTATCAGGCATTCTGTCTCTAAAGGGAGATGGAGACGTATCAGGCATTCTGTCTCTAAAGGGGAGATGGAGACGTATCAGGCATTCTGTCTCTAAAGGGGAGATGGAGACGTATCAGGCATTCTGTCTCTAAAGGGGAGATGGAGACGTATCAGGCATTCTGTCTCTAAAGGGGAGATGGAGACGTATCAGGCATTCTGTCTCTAAAGGGGAGATGGAGACGTATCAGGCATTCTGTCTCTAAAGGGGAGATGGAGACGTATCAGGCATTCTGTCTCTAAAGGGGAGATGGAGACGTATCAGGCATTCTGTCTCTAAAGGGAGATGGAGACGTATCAGGCATTCTGTCTCTAAAGGGGAGATGGAGACGTATCAGGCATTCTGTCTCTAAAGGGGAGATGGAGACGTATCAGGCATTCTGTCTCTAAGGGGAGATGGAGACGTATCAGGCATTCTGTCTCTAAAGGGGAGATGGAGACGTATCAGGCATTCTGTCTCTAAAGGGAGATGGAGACGTATCAGGCATTCTGTCTCTAAAGGGGAGATGGAGACGTATCAGGCATTCTGTCTCTAAAGGGGAGATGGAGACGTATCAGGCATTCTGTCTCTAAAGGGGAGATGGAGACGTATCAGGCATTCTGTCTCTAAAGGGGAGATGGAGACGTATCAGGCATTCTGTCTCTAAAGGGGAGATGGAGACGTATCAGGCATTCTGTCTCTAAAGGGGAGATGGAGACGTATCAGGCATTCTGTCTCTAAAGGGGAGATGGAGACGTATCAGGCATTCTGTCTCTAAAGGGGAGATGGAGACGTATCAGGCATTCTGTCTCTAAAGGGGAGATGGAGACGTATCAGGCATTCTGTCTCTAAAGGGGAGATGGAGACGTATCAGGCATTCTGTCTCTAAAGGGGAGATGGAGACGTATCAGGCATTCTGTCTCTAAAGGGGAGATGGAGACGTATCAGGCATTCTGTCTCTAAAGGGGAGATGGAGACGTATCAGGCATTCTGTCTCTAAAGGGGAGATGGAGACGTATCAGGCATTCTGTCTCTAAAGGGGAGATGGAGACGTATCAGGCATTCTGTCTCTAAAGGGGAGATGGAGACGTATCAGGCATTCTGTCTCTAAAGGGGAGATGGAGACGTATCAGGCATTCTGTCTCTAAAGGGGAGATGGAGACGTATCAGGCATTCTGTCTCTAAAGGGGAGATGGAGACGTATCAGGCATTCTGTCTCTAAAGGGGAGATGGAGACGTATCAGGCATTCTGTCTCTACAGGGAGATGGAGACGTATCAGGCATTCTGTCTCTAAGGGGAGATGGAGACGTATCAGGCATTCTGTCTCTAAAGGGGAGATGGAGACGTATCAGGCATTCTGTCTCTAAAGGGGAGATGGAGACGTATCAGGCATTCTGTCTCTAAAGGGGAGATGGAGACGTATCAGGCATTCTGTCTCTAAAGGGGAGATGGAGACGTATCAGGCATTCTGTCTCTAAAGGGGAGATGGAGACGTATCAGGCATTCTGTCTCTAAAGGGGAGATGGAGACGTATCAGGCATTCTGTCTCTAAAGGGGAGATGGAGACGTATCAGGCATTCTGTCTCTAAAGGGGAGATGGAGACGTATCAGGCATTCTGTCTCTAAAGGGGAGATGGAGACGTATCAGGCATTCTGTCTCTAAAGGGGAGATGGAGACGTATCAGGCATTCTGTCTCTAAAGGGGAGATGGAGACGTATCAGGCATTCTGTCTCTAAAGGGAGATGGAGACGTATCAGGCATTCTGTCTCTAAAGGGGAGATGGAGACGTATCAGGCATTCTGTCTCTAAAGGGGAGATGGAGACGTATCAGGCATTCTGTCTCTAAGGGGAGATGGAGACGTATCAGGCATTCTGTCTCTAAAGGGGAGATGGAGACGTATCAGGCATTCTGTCTCTAAAGGGGAGATGGAGACGTATCAGGCATTCTGTCTCTAAAGGGGAGATGGAGACGTATCAGGCATTCTGTCTCTAAAGGGAGATGGAGACGTATCAGGCATTCTGTCTCTAAAGGGGAGATGGAGACGTATCAGGCATTCTGTCTCTAAAGGGGAGATGGAGACGTATCAGGCATTCTGTCTCTAAAGGGGAGATGGAGACGTATCAGGCATTCTGTCTCTAAAGGGGAGATGGAGACGTATCAGGCATTCTGTCTCTAAAGGGAGATGGAGACGTATCAGGCATTCTGTCTCTAAAGGGGAGATGGAGACGTATCAGGCATTCTGTCTCTAAAGGGGAGATGGAGACGTATCAGGCATTCTGTCTCTAAGGGGAGATGGAGACGTATCAGGCATTCTGTCTCTAAAGGGGAGATGGAGACGTATCAGGCATTCTGTCTCTAAAGGGGAGATGGAGACGTATCAGGCATTCTGTCTCTAAAGGGGAGATGGAGACGTATCAGGCATTCTGTCTCTAAAGGGGAGATGGAGACGTATCAGGCATTCTGTCTCTAAAGGGGAGATGGAGACGTATCAGGCATTCTGTCTCTAAAGGGGAGATGGAGACGTATCAGGCATTCTGTCTCTAAAGGGGAGATGGAGACGTATCAGGCATTCTGTCTCTAAAGGGGAGATGGAGACGTATCAGGCATTCTGTCTCTAAAGGGGAGATGGAGACGTATCAGGCATTCTGTCTCTAAAGGGGAGATGGAGACGTATCAGGCATTCTGTCTCTAAAGGGGAGATGGAGACGTATCAGGCATTCTGTCTCTAAAGGGAGATGGAGACGTATCAGGCATTCTGTCTCTAAAGGGGAGATGGAGACGTATCAGGCATTCTGTCTCTAAAGGGAGATGGAGACGTATCAGGCATTCTGTCTCTAAAGGGGAGATGGAGACGTATCAGGCATTCTGTCTCTAAAGGGGAGATGGAGACGTATCAGGCATTCTGTCTCTAAAGGGAGATGGAGACGTATCAGGCATTCTGTCTCTAAAGGGGAGATGGAGACGTATCAGGCATTCTGTCTCTAAAGGGGAGATGGAGACGTATCAGGCATTCTGTCTCTAAAGGGAGATGGAGACGTATCAGGCATTCTGTCTCTAAAGGGGAGATGGAGACGTATCAGGCATTCTGTCTCTAAGGGGAGATGGAGACGTATCAGGCATTCTGTCTCTAAAGGGAGATGGAGACGTATCAGGCATTCTGTCTCTAAAGGGAGATGGAGACGTATCAGGCATTCTGTCTCTAAAGGGGAGATGGAGACGTATCAGGCATTCTGTCTCTAAAGGGGAGATGGAGACGTATCAGGCATTCTGTCTCTAAAGGGGAGATGGAGACGTATCAGGCATTCTGTCTCTAAAGGGGAGATGGAGACGTATCAGGCATTCTGTCTCTAAAGGGGAGATGGAGACGTATCAGGCATTCTGTCTCTAAAGGGGAGATGGAGACGTATCAGGCATTCTGTCTCTAAAGGGAGATGGAGACGTATCAGGCATTCTGTCTCTAAAGGGGAGATGGAGACGTATCAGGCATTCTGTCTCTAAAGGGGAGATGGAGACGTATCAGGCATTCTGTCTCTAAAGGGGAGATGGAGACGTATCAGGCATTCTGTCTCTAAAGGGGAGATGGAGACGTATCAGGCATTCTGTCTCTAAAGGGGAGCATGGAGACGTATCAGGCATTCTGTCTCTAAAGGGGAGATGGAGACGTATCAGGCATTCTGTCTCTAAAGGGGAGATGGAGACGTATCAGGCATTCTGTCTCTAAAGGGGAGATGGAGACGTATCAGGCATTCTGTCTCTAAAGGGGAGATGGAGACGTATCAGGCATTCTGTCTCTAAAGGGAGATGGAGACGTATCAGGCATTCTGTCTCTAAAGGGGAGATGGAGACGTATCAGGCATTCTGTCTCTAAAGGGGAGATGGAGACGTATCAGGCATTCTGTCTCTAAAGGGGAGATGGAGACGTATCAGGCATTCTGTCTCTAAAGGGGAGATGGAGACGTATCAGGCATTCTGTCTCTAAAGGGGAGATGGAGACGTATCAGGCATTCTGTCTCTAAAGGGGAGATGGAGACGTATCAGGCATTCTGTCTCTAAAGGGGAGATGGAGACGTATCAGGCATTCTGTCTCTAAAGGGGAGATGGAGACGTATCAGGCATTCTGTCTCTAAAGGGGAGATGGAGACGTATCAGGCATTCTGTCTCTAAAGGGGAGATGGAGACGTATCAGGCATTCTGTCTCTAAAGGGGAGATGGAGACGTATCAGGCATTCTGTCTCTAAAGGGGGAGATGGAGACGTATCAGGCATTCTGTCTCTAAAGGGAGATGGAGACGTATCAGGCATTCTGTCTCTAAAGGGAGATGGAGACGTATCAGGCATTCTGTCTCTAAAGGGAGATGGAGACGTATCAGGCATTCTGTCTCTAAAGGGGAGATGGAGACGTATCAGGCATTCTGTCTCTAAAGGGGAGATGGAGACGTATCAGGCATTCTGTCTCTAAAGGGGAGATGGAGACGTATCAGGCATTCTGTCTCTAAAGGGAGATGGAGACGTATCAGGCATTCTGTCTCTAAAGGGGAGATGGAGACGTATCAGGCATTCTGTCTCTAAAGGGAGATGGAGACGTATCAGGCATTCTGTCTCTAAAAGGGAGATGGAGACGTATCAGGCATTCTGTCTCTAAAGGGGAGATGGAGACGTATCAGGCATTCTGTCTCTAAAGGGGAGATGGAGACGTATCAGGCATTCTGTCTCTAAAGGGGAGATGGAGACGTATCAGGCATTCTGTCTCTAAAGGGGAGATGGAGACGTATCAGGCATTCTGTCTCTAAAGGGGAGATGGAGACGTATCAGGCATTCTGTCTCTAAAGGGAGATGGAGACGTATCAGGCATTCTGTCTCTAAAGGGGAGACGGAGACGTATCAGGCATTCTGTCTCTACAGGGGAGATGGAGACGTATCAGGCATTCTGTCTCTAAAGGGGAGATGGAGACGTATCAGGCATTCTGTCTCTACAGGGGAGATGGAGACGTATCAGGCATTCTGTCTCTAAAGGGAGATGGAGACGTATCAGGCATTCTGTCTCTAAAGGGAGATGGAGACGTATCAGGCATTCTGTCTCTAAAGGGGAGATGGAGACGTACCAGGCATTCTGTCTCTAAAGGGGAGATGGAGACATATCAGGCATTCTGTCTCTACAAGGGAGATGGAGACGTATCAGGCATTCTGTCTCTAAAGGGGAGATGGAGACGGTGTCAGGCATTCTGTCTCTAAAGGGGAGATGGAGACGTATCAGGCATTCTGTCTCTAAAGGGGAGATGGAGACGGTGTCAGGCATTCTGTCTCTAAAGGGGAGATGGAGACGTATCAGGCATTCTGTCTCTAAAGGGGAGATGGAGACGTATCAGGCATTCTGTCTCTAAAGGGGAGATGGAGACGTATCAGGCATTCTGTCTCTACAGGGAGATGGAGACGTATCAGGCATTCTGTCTCTAAAGGGGAGATGGAGACGTATCAGGCATTCTGTCTCTAAAGGGGGAGATGGAGACGTATCAGGCATTCTGTCTCTAAAGGGGAGATGGAGACGGTGTCAGGGATTCTGTCTCTACAGGGGAGATGGAGACGTATCAGGCATTCTGTCTCTAAAGGGGAGATGGAGACGGTGTCAGGCATTCTGTCTCTACAGGGGAGATGGAGACGTATCAGGCATTCTGTCTCTAAAGGGGAGATGGAGACGTATCAGGCATTCTGTCTCTAAAGGGGAGATGGAGACGGTATCAGGCATTCTGTCTCTAAAGGGGAGATGGAGACGTATCAGGCATTCTGTCTCTAAAGGGGAGATGGAGACGTATCAGGCATTCTGTCTCTAAAGGGGAGATGGAGACGTACCAGGCATTCTGTCTCTAAAGGGGAGATGGAGACGTATCAGGCATTCTGTCTCTACAGGGGAGATGGAGACGTACCAGGCATTCTGTCTCTAAAGGGGAGATGGAGACGTATCAGGCATTCTGTCTCTAAAGGGGAGATGGAGACGTATCAGGCATTCTGTCTCTAAAGGGGAGATGGAGACGTGTCAGGCATTCTGTCTCTAAAGGGGAGATGGAGACGTATCAGGCATTCTGTCTCTACAGGGGAGATGGAGACGTATCAGGCATTCTGTCTCTAAAGGGGAGATGGAGACGTATCAGGCATTCTGTCTCTAAAGGGGAGATGGAGACGTATCAGGCATTCTGTCTCTAAAGGGGAGATGGAGACGGTGTCAGGCATTCTGTCTCTACAGGGGAGATGGAGACGTATCAGGCATTCTGTCTCTAAAGGGGAGATGGAGACGGTGTCAGGCATTCTGTCTCTACAGGGGAGATGGAGACGTATCAGGCATTCTGTCTCTAAAGGGGAGATGGAGACGTATCAGGCATTCTGTCTCTAAAGGGGAGATGGAGACGTATCAGGCATTCTGTCTCTAAAGGGGAGATGGAGACGTATCAGGCATTCTGTCTCTACAGGGGAGATGGAAACGTACCAGGCATTCTGTCTCTAAAGGGGAGATGGAGACGTACCAGGCATTCTGTCTCTAAAGGGGAGATGGAGACGTATCAGGCATTCTGTCTCTAAAGGGGAGATGGAGACGGTGTCAGGCATTCTGTCTCTAAGGGGAGATGGAGACGTATCAGGCATTCTGTCTCTAAAGGGAGATGGAGACGTATCAGGCATTCTGTCTCTAAAGGGGAGATGGAGACGTACCAGGCATTCTGTCTCTAAAGGGAGATGGAGACGTATCAGGCATTCTGTCTCTACAGGGGAGATGGAGACGTACCAGGCATTCTGTCTCTAAAGGGGAGATGGAGACGTATCAGGCATTCTGTCTCTAAAGGGGAGATGGAGACGTATCAGGCATTCTGTCTCTAAAGGGGAGATGGAGACGTGTCAGGCATTCTGTCTCTAAAGGGGAGATGGAGACGTATCAGGCATTCTGTCTCTACAGGGGAGATGGAGACGTATCAGGCATTCTGTCTCTACAGGGGAGATGGAGACGTATCAGGCATTCTGTCTCTAAAGGGGAGATGGAGACGTATCAGGCATTCTGTCTCTAAAGGGGAGATGGAGACGTATCAGGCATTCTGTCTCTAAAGGGGAGATGGAGACGTATCAGGCATTCTGTCTCTAAAGGGGAGATGGAGACGTATCAGGCATTCTGTCTCTAAAGGGGAGATGGAGACGTATCAGGCATTCTGTCTCTACAGGGGAGTGGAGACGTATCAGGCATTCTGTCTCTACAGGGGAGATGGAGACGTATCAGGCATTCTGTCTCTAAAGGGGAGATGGAGACGTACCAGGCATTCTGTCTCTACAGGGGAGATGGAGACGTACCAGGCATTCTGTCTCTAAAGGGGAGATGGAGACGTATCAGGCATTCTGTCTCTAAAGGGGAGATGGAGACGTATCAGGCATTCTGTCTCTAAAGGGGAGATGGAGACGTACCAGGCATTCTGTCTCTAAAGGGGAGATGGAGACGTACCAGGCATTCTGTCTCTAAAGGGGAGATGGAGACGTACCAGGCATTCTGTCTCTAAAGGGGAGATGGAGACGTATCAGGCATTCTGTCTCTAAAGGGGAGATGGAGACGTACCAGGCATTCTGTCTCTAAAGGGGAGATGGAGACGTATCAGGCATTCTGTCTCTAAAGGGAGATGGAGACGTACCAGGCATTCTGTCTCTAAAGGGGAGATGGAGACGTATCAGGCATTCTGTCTCTACAGGGGAGATGGAGACGTATCAGGCATTCTGTCTCTAAAGGGGAGATGGAGACGTATCAGGCATTCTGTCTCTAAAGGGGAGATGGAGACGTATCAGGCATTCTGTCTCTAAAGGGGAGATGGAGACGTATCAGGCATTCTGTCTCTAAAGGGAGATGGAGACGTATCAGGCATTCTGTCTCTAAGGGGAGATGGAGACGTATCAGGCATTCTGTCTCTAAAGGGGAGATGGAGACGTATCAGGCATTCTGTCTCTAAGGGAGATGGAGACGTATCAGGCATTCTGTCTCTAAAGGGGAGATGGAGACGTATCAGGCATTCTGTCTCTAAAGGGGAGACGGAGACGTATCAGGCATTCTGTCTCTAAAGGGGAGATGGAGACGTATCAGGCATTCTGTCTCTACAGGGGAGATGGAGACGTATCAGGCATTCTGTCTCTAAAGGGGAGATGGAGACGTATCAGGCATTCTGTCTCTACAGGGGAGATGGAGACGTATCAGGCATTCTGTCTCTAAAGGGGAGATGGAGACGTATCAGGCATTCTGTCTCTAAAGGGGAGATGGAGACGTATCAGGCATTCTGTCTCTAAAGGGGAGATGGAGACGTACCAGGCATTCTGTCTCTAAAGGGGAGATGGAGACATATCAGGCATTCTGTCTCTACAAGGGAGATGGAGACGTATCAGGCATTCTGTCTCTAAAGGGGAGATGGAGACGGTGTCAGGCATTCTGTCTCTAAAGGGGAGATGGAGACGTATCAGGCATTCTGTCTCTAAAGGGGAGATGGAGACGGTGTCAGGCATTCTGTCTCTAAAGGGGAGATGGAGACGTATCAGGCATTCTGTCTCTAAAGGGGAGATGGAGACGTATCAGGCATTCTGTCTCTAAAGGGGAGATGGAGACGTATCAGGCATTCTGTCTCTACAGGGGAGATGGAGACGTATCAGGCATTCTGTCTCTAAAGGGGAGATGGAGACGTATCAGGCATTCTGTCTCTAAAGGGGAGATGGAGACGTATCAGGCATTCTGTCTCTAAAGGGGAGATGGAGACGGTGTCAGGCATTCTGTCTCTACAGGGGAGATGGAGACGTATCAGGCATTCTGTCTCTAAAGGGGAGATGGAGACGGTGTCAGGCATTCTGTCTCTACAGGGGAGATGGAGACGTATCAGGCATTCTGTCTCTAAAGGGGAGATGGAGACGTATCAGGCATTCTGTCTCTAAAGGGGAGATGGAGACGTATCAGGCATTCTGTCTCTAAAGGGGAGATGGAGACGTATCAGGCATTCTGTCTCTAAAGGGGAGATGGAGACGTATCAGGCATTCTGTCTCTAAAGGGGAGATGGAGACGTACCAGGCATTCTGTCTCTAAAGGGGAGATGGAGACGTATCAGGCATTCTGTCTCTACAGGGGAGATGGAGACGTATCAGGCATTCTGTCTCTAAAGGGGAGATGGAGACGTATCAGGCATTCTGTCTCTAAAGGGGAGATGGAGACGTATCAGGCATTCTGTCTCTAAAGGGGAGATGGAGACGTGTCAGGCATTCTGTCTCTAAAGGGGAGATGGAGACGTATCAGGCATTCTGTCTCTACAGGGGAGATGGAGACGTATCAGGCATTCTGTCTCTAAAGGGGAGATGGAGACGTATCAGGCATTCTGTCTCTAAAGGGGAGATGGAGACGTATCAGGCATTCTGTCTCTAAAGGGAGATGGAGACGGTGTCAGGCATTCTGTCTCTACAGGGAGATGGAGACGTATCAGGCATTCTGTCTCTAAAGGGGAGATGGAGACGTGTCAGGCATTCTGTCTCTACAGGGAGATGGAGACGTATCAGGCATTCTGTCTCTAAGGGGAGATGGGGATCAGGCATTCTGTCTCTAAGGGGAGATGGACGTATCAGGCATTCTGTCTCTAAAGGGAGATGGAGACGTATCAGGCATTCTGTCTCTACAGGGGAGATGGAAACGTACCAGGCATTCTGTCTCTAAAGGGAGATGGAAACGTACCAGGCATTCTGTCTCTAAAGGGAGATGGAGACGTATCAGGCATTCTGTCTCTAAAGGGGAGATGGAGACGTATCAGGCATTCTGTCTCTAAAGGGGAGATGGAGACGTATCAGGCATTCTGTCTCTAAAGGGGAGATGGAGACGTCAGGCATTCTGTCTCAGGCATTCTGTCTCTAAAGGGGAGATGGAGACGTATCAGGCATTCTGTCTCTAAAGGGGAGATGGAGACGTATCAGGCATTCTGTCTCTACAGGGAGATGGAGACGTACCAGGCATTCTGTCTCTAAAGGGGAGATGGAGACGTATCAGGCATTCTGTCTCTAAAGGGGAGATGGAGACGTATCAGGCATTCTGTCTCTAAAGGGGAGATGGAGACGTGTCAGGCATTCTGTCTCTAAAGGGGAGATGGAGACGTATCAGGCATTCTGTCTCTAAGGGGAGATGGAGACGTATCAGGCATTCTGTCTCTACAGGGGAGATGGAGACGTATCAGGCATTCTGTCTCTAAAGGGGAGATGGAGACGTATCAGGCATTCTGTCTCTAAAGGGGAGATGGAGACGTATCAGGCATTCTGTCTCTAAAGGGAGATGGAGACGTATCAGGCATTCTGTCTCTAAAGGGGAGATGGAGACGTATCAGGCATTCTGTCTCTAAAGGGGAGATGGAGACGTATCAGGCATTCTGTCTCTACAGGGGAGTGGAGACGTATCAGGCATTCTGTCTCTACAGGGGAGATGGAGACGTATCAGGCATTCTGTCTCTAAAGGGGAGATGGAGACGTATCAGGCATTCTGTCTCTACAGGGGAGATGGAGACGTACCAGGCATTCTGTCTCTAAAGGGGAGATGGAGACGTATCAGGCATTCTGTCTCTAAAGGGGAGATGGAGACGTATCAGGCATTCTGTCTCTAAAGGGGAGATGGAGACGTATCAGGCATTCTGTCTCTAAAGGGGAGATGGAGACGTATCAGGCATTCTGTCTCTAAAGGGGAGATGGAGACGTATCAGGCATTCTGTCTCTAAAGGGGAGATGGAGACGTATCAGGCATTCTGTCTCTAAAGGGGAGATGGAGACGTACCAGGCATTCTGTCTCTAAAGGGGAGATGGAGACGTATCAGGCATTCTGTCTCTAAAGGGGAGATGGAGACGTACCAGGCATTCTGTCTCTAAAGGGGAGATGGAGACGTATCAGGCATTCTGTCTCTAAAGGGGAGATGGAGACGTATCAGGCATTCTGTCTCTAAAGGGGAGATGGAGACGTATCAGGCATTCTGTCTCTACAGAGGAGATGGAGACGTATCAGGCATTCTGTCTCTAAAGGGAGATGGAGACGTATCAGGCATTCTGTCTCTAAAGGGGAGATGGAGACGTATCAGGCATTCTGTCTCTACAGGGAGATGGAGACGTATCAGGCATTCTGTCTCTAAAGGGGAGATGGAGACGTATCAGGCATTCTGTCTCTAAAGGGAGATGGAGACGTATCAGGCATTCTGTCTCTAAAGGGGAGATGGAGACGTATCAGGCATTCTGTCTCTAAAGGGGAGATGGAGACGTATCAGGCATTCTGTCTCTAAAGGGGAGATGGAGACGTATCAGGCATTCTGTCTCTACAGGGGAGATGGAAACGTACCAGGCATTCTGTCTCTAAAGGGGAGATGGAGACGTATCAGGCATTCTGTCTCTAAAGGGGAGATGGAGACGTATCAGGCATTCTGTCTCTAAAGGGGAGATGGATTCTGAAGGGGTATCAGGCATTCTGTCTCTAAAGGGGAGATGGAGACGTATCAGGCATTCTGTCTCTAAAGGGGAGATGGAGACGTATCAGGCATTCTGTCTCTAAAGGGGAGATGGAGACGTATCAGGCATTCTGTCTCTAAAGGGGAGATGGAGACGTATCAGGCATTCTGTCTCTACAGGGAGATGGAGACGTATCAGGCATTCTGTCTCTAAAGGGGAGATGGAGACGTATCAGGCATTCTGTCTCTAAAGGGAGATGGAGACGTATCAGGCATTCTGTCTCTAAAGGGGAGATGGAGACGTATCAGGCATTCTGTCTCTAAAGGGGAGATGGAGACGTATCAGGCATTCTGTCTCTACAGGGGAGATGGAGACGTATCAGGCATTCTGTCTCTAAAGGGGAGATGGAGACGTATCAGGCATTCTGTCTCTAAAGGGGAGATGGAGACGTATCAGGCATTCTGTCTCTAAAGGGGAGATGGAGACGTATCAGGCATTCTGTCTCTAAAGGGGAGATGGAGACGTATCAGGCATTCTGTCTCTAAAGGGGAGATGGAGACGTATCAGGCATTCTGTCTCTAAAGGGGAGATGGAGACGTATCAGGCATTCTGTCTCTAAAGGGGAGATGGAGACGTATCAGGCATTCTGTCTCTAAAGGGAGATGGAGACGTATCAGGCATTCTGTCTCTACAGGGGAGATGGAGACGTACCAGGCATTCTGTCTCTAAAGGGAGATGGAGACGTATCAGGCATTCTGTCTCTAAAGGGGAGATGGAGACGTATCAGGCATTCTGTCTCTAAAGGGGAGATGGAGACGTATCAGGCATTCTGTCTCTAAAGGGAGATGGAGACGTATCAGGCATTCTGTCTCTAAAGGGGAGATGGAGACGTATCAGGCATTCTGTCTCTAAAGGGGAGATGGAGACGTATCAGGCATTCTGTCTCTAAAGGGGAGATGGAGACGTACCAGGCATTCTGTCTCTAAAGGGGAGATGGAGACGTATCAGGCATTCTGTCTCTAAAGGGGAGATGGAGACGTATCAGGCATTCTGTCTCTAAAGGGGAGATGGAGACGTATCAGGCATTCTGTCTCTAAAGGGGAGATGGAGACGTATCAGGCATTCTGTCTCTAAAGGGGAGATGGAGACGTATCAGGCATTCTGTCTCTAAAGGGGAGATGGAGACGTATCAGGCATTCTGTCTCTAAAGGGGAGATGGAGACGTACCAGGCATTCTGTCTCTAAAGGGGAGATGGAGACGGTGTCAGGCATTCTGTCTCTAAAGGGGAGATGGAGACGTATCAGGCATTCTGTCTCTACAGAGGAGATGGAGACGTATCAGGCATTCTGTCTCTAAAGGGGAGATGGAGACGTATCAGGCATTCTGTCTCTACAGGGGAGATGGAGACGTATCAGGCATTCTGTCTCTAGGGGAGATGGACGTACCAGGCATTCTGTCTCTGAGATGGAGACGTATCAGGCATTCTGTCTCTAAAGGGGAGATGGAGACGTATCAGGCATTCTGTCTCTAAAGGGGAGATGGAGACGTATCAGGCATTCTGTCTCTAAAGGGAGATGGAGACGTATCAGGCATTCTGTCTCTACAGAGGAGATGGAGACGTATCAGGCATTCTGTCTCTAAAGGGGAGATGGAGACGTACCAGGCATTCTGTCTCTAAAGGGGAGATGGAGACGTATCAGGCATTCTGTCTCTAAAGGGGAGATGGAGACGTATCAGGCATTCTGTCTCTAAAGGGGAGATGGAGACGTATCAGGCATTCTGTCTCTAAAGGGGAGATGGAGACGTATCAGGCATTCTGTCTCTAAAGGGGAGATGGAGACGGTATCAGGCATTCTGTCTCTAAGGGGAGGGGAGAGGCATTCTGTCTCTGGAGATGGAGACGTATCAGGCATTCTGTCTCTAAAGGGGAGATGGAGACGTATCAGGCATTCTGTCTCTAAAGGGGAGATGGAGACGTATCAGGCATTCTGTCTCTAAAGGGGAGATGGAGACGTATCAGGCATTCTGTCTCTAAAGGGGAGATGGAGACGTACCAGGCATTCTGTCTCTAAAGGGAGATGGAGACGTACCAGGCATTCTGTCTCTAAAGGGGAGATGGAGACGTATCAGGCATTCTGTCTCTAAAGGGAGATAAAGGGGAGAGACGTACCAGGCATTCTGTCTCTAAAGGGGAGATGGAGACGTATCAGGCATTCTGTCTCTAAAGGGGAGATGGAGACGTATCAGGCATTCTGTCTCTAAAGGGGAGATGGAGACGTATCAGGCATTCTGTCTCTAAAGGGAGATGGAGACGTACCAGGCATTCTGTCTCTAAAGGGGAGATGGAGACGTACCAGGCATCTGTCTCTAAAGGGGAGATGGAGACGGTGTCAGGCATTCTGTCTCTAAAGGGGAGATGGAGACGTATCAGGCATTCTGTCTCTAAATGGGGAGATGGAGACGATCAGGCATTCTGTCTCTACAGGGGAGATGGAGACGTATCAGGCATTCTGTCTCTAAAGGGGAGATGGAGACGTACCAGGCATTCTGTCTCTAAAGGGGAGATGGAGACGTATCAGGCATTCTGTCTCTAAAGGGAGATGGAGACGTATCAGGCATTCTGTCTCTAAAGGGAGATGGAGACGTATCAGGCATTCTGTCTCTAAAGGGGAGATGGAGACGTATCAGGCATTCTGTCTCTACAGAGGAGATGGAGACGTATCAGGCATTCTGTCTCTAAAGGGGAGATGGAGACGTACCAGGCATTCTGTCTCTAAAGGGGAGATGGAGACGTACCAGGCATTCTGTCTCTAAAGGGGAGATGGAGACGTACCAGGCATTCTGTCTCTAAAGGGGAGATGGAGACGTATCAGGCATTCTGTCTCTAAAGGGGAGATGGAGACGTATCAGGCATTCTGTCTCTAAAGGGGAGATGGAGACGGTATCAGGCATTCTGTCTCTAAAGGGGAGATGGAGACGTATCAGGCATTCTGTCTCTAAAGGGGAGATGGAGACGTATCAGGCATTCTGTCTCTAAAGGGGAGATGGAGACGTACCAGGCATTCTGTCTCTAAAGGGGAGATGGAGACGTATCAGGCATTCTGTCTCTAAAGGGGAGATGGAGACGTACCAGGCATTCTGTCTCTAAAGGGGAGATGGAGACGTATCAGGCATTCTGTCTCTAAAGGGGAGATGGAGACGTATCAGGCATTCTGTCTCTAAAGGGGAGATGGAGACGTATCAGGCATTCTGTCTCTAAAGGGGAGATGGAGACGGTGTCAGGCATTCTGTCTCTACAGGGGAGATGGAGACGGTGTCAGGCATTCTGTCTCTAAAGGGGAGATGGAGACGTATCAGGCATTCTGTCTCTACAGGGGAGATGGAGACGGTGTCAGGCATTCTGTCTCTAAAGGGGAGATGGAGACGTATCAGGCATTCTGTCTCTACAGGGGAGATGGAGACGGTGTCAGGCATTCTGTCTCTACAGGGGAGATGGAGACGGTGTCAGGCATTCTGTCTCTACAGGGGAGATGGAGACGGTGTCAGGCATTCTGTCTCTAAACCACACTCCTATGGACTCAACAAGACAACTTTGAGTCAACGCACATTGTTCAATTTTGTCCCTACTACACAGAACTACACAGTAACAACGGTTTCCATTCTTAAAAATGATTAATGCGGTGAATTGTTTTATCTTTCTGTGGTACTACATAAGATGCTTGCACAACATTGTTCGAGCGTATCTTCCACTTATCATCTCAGTGATTTGATAAGATCACAAGGTACTGTAGAAAAACAGCTACAAACATTTTCTTTATGACCAAGAGGCGCATCAAAAATGTTGCCCAACCCACATGCTTGTTCTTGCCCCATTCCTTACTCATGAATGATGACTGTTTTTTTATTTAACAAGGCAAGTCAGTTAAGAGCACATTCTTATTTACAATAATGGCCTACCGGGGAACAGTAGGTTAACTGCCTTGTTCAGGGGAAGAACGACAGGTTTTTACCTTGTCAGCTCAGGGATTTGATCCAGCAACCTTTTAGGTTACTGGCCCAACACTCTAACCACTAGGCTACCTGCCGCCCCAAACAGCCTTCAACTACTGTTGAAGACTGTAGTGTCCAGCCGTCAAACCCTTTCTTCCTCCGTTTCCACAATTCCTCTTGAAGCTCATTGGAAGTGAGGATCCAAGAGCCGAGGTCCAAGCTCCCTACGGTATCCTTGTCCAATGAGCTTTGAGACAGAGTGAGGAAATAAGGACAGAGGAAGCAAGGATTTGACAGCTGCATAGTAACGTTTTCAGACACAGCCATGGTCCACTCACGTGAGATTGATCCTGCACAGGCCTATGAGTGGGTAGACAACCGCGTCAAAGATAGGCACAAACATGAGGATCAGCAGAGCGTTTAACATCTGAAAGAACCAGGAAGAACAAAACACAGGGAAGCTTCTGATGACTCAATATAAAATCACAACAAAAAATACCATCAAATCATATTGGTTGCTGAAGCAAACTTAGAAAAGACACTAGTAAATATTCTTGCTCAATTTATTTTGTCAATAGCGAGATAGCATTATGGTGATAATGTCCATTATAAAAGGGTTTGGGTACAGGAGAGAACATGCATGGTCTTATTCAAAGCCATTATAGAGAGAACCTATGGTTACAGGTACAGTATAAACATCACCAGCAGTCGTAATGCACTATAGAATACTAGGAAGAGAGTAAGAAGCTCCAGGCACCTGCATTTGATCAGGCTTCAGAACGAATGCTGATCCCTGTAACATAGAGACAGATTCCAAACAAGATTTCTATTTCAGATTACAGTCAACGATAGTAAAACAATGCAAAATACTATGAAATCATAAATGTTGTACATTTGGGTTTTTTCCACAGTTGTAGGGCACATTGTTACACCGTTTGAAAAGCTAGAAAAGGAAAGGAACTTACGAAGGCCATTCACTACGAGACTCCTACCACTGTTGTAAAGTCCTGTACATTGAAAGAAAGACAAAGAACTTACAAAGGCCATGTTCATCCGGGTGGCCTGGAGAGTCCAGCGGGATCCCTATAGTACCATATAACAAAGAAGGCTAAATGTTATCATGTTATCCCTGGTCCATTCCCTGTATTCTATAGCACTGGATAGCTGTTTCGTCATCACCATTCACTTCAATGGTATAATCAGACCTCATCAATCCAACATGTCCTTGGCTTCTAACATGCCTAATGCAAAGCCAAACAAAATGTTATGGCCTATAAACAATATAGATTCCCTTCATTAAAACTAAGATGATGGTTTTTGTTCTTCTTGTTAGATTTAATCACAGTGTTTATCAGAGGAATGTGCCCAGGGACTCTGGGTTAGAGAAGGTTGGATGGATGGGGTTTTGGGGTTTGCACTTTTTCTTAATCAGTTGTTATTGTGGTGTTGTTTGGTCGTTGACCAGAGGAGAGGAGGAGAGAGGAGATGAGAGGAGACAACAGAACAATGCCTCAAGATCAAGCAGTGAGGCAAGCAGAACTTGGGGTCCCAGAGGGCGACCCTCTACCCTCTACTTTTTCGAACATTCTGTTAAAAATTGCGCAACATTTCAGCGCCCTGCTACTCAGGCCAGGAATATAGTATATGCATATGATTAGTATGTGTGGATAGAAAACACTCAGACGTTTATAAAACTGGTTAAATCACGGCTGTGACTACAACAGAACGTGCGTTTCATCGAAAAGTGCAGGTATATCTGATCACTGAAAATGGAAATAAATATCCATCCGCGACTTCAAGGAATTGTTCAAAGTGAACCGAATTAAATGAGGCCGAGGTTGCAGTGCCTACAGCTTCCACATGTTGTCTAGAGTCTTGTCATTTTATTCGCAATTGATTCTTGGTCTAACCGAATCAAGGGAATCGATTCCCTCCGGTCTCCGACCGGATGTTTTGGTCGAGCTCTATCCAAGACATTTTTTCGAAACAGACACCTATAGAATTGACATCGCCTCCTGATGAATTTTATCGCTTATTAACGTGTACTAATACCTAAAGTTGCATTACAAAAGTATTTCGAAGTGTTTTGTGAAAGTTTATCGTCGACTTTTTGAATTTTAAAAAATGACGTTACGTTATGAAACGCTATTTTTTTCCGTTTATCACACAGTCTTCATAGATCGATATCTAGGCTATATGTCTGGCTCCGCCCCCAGCATGGTGAACACGCCACTCTTCCTGAACCCCCAGAGCCTGTCCTTATTGGGTAGTAACCCTGTCAGCTTCATCCCTGCCAGTGCCCTCAGCCTGCAACTCACCGCTGGCACCAACACCATCACCACGGCAACCACACCAGTCAACACCATCGTCAGAGCCTCTAAGGCCCAATGAATGAACTCGCGGGGCGGGTCGCTCCCCATTTCCTCCTCTTCATTGGTCGTTATTTAATCTTTGTTCTTTTTGCTACCACCAAAAAGTTGTTGTTGGAAAAATATTCTTAAGATGTTTTCCTCCCTATCTCTGCCACAAGGGGTCCTAACGGTCCTTTCAAAGATTGATTGAGATTTGGCAATAGAATCTCTTTTTCCTCAGAACCGCTTCTAAAACCAAAAATGTGCGTTTTGATTTTATTTTGCTGAGTATTGAATGAAACTGACATGGTTTAACTTTCTAGAGAGATTTCATGATGATCTGTGTGTTAGGTTCTCTAATTTTAAGTTTTACTTGAGGGCGTGTTGTACAGGCCTGGACCGTTGACATCAGATTTACACCTAAAGATTAGATTTCTCTGCTTGTTTTTCCATGTTACCTAAAATGTTCTTTGTGCGGTTAGTTGTGTGCTCTGATATTTGCCGTTTGTACATTTTTCAAAACTTTTATTAAAAGTTTTGTTGCTTTAACATGTTTTTCAACATAGTTCCAACTCTTTAAAAAGAATCACTAGGCTGTGAGAGAGCCTGGGTGCAGACTTGCTATGGAAGAGCTTTACTGCCGTCTCTGGGAAGAGTTACAAACAGCGGACTTCAAGAGAACTTGGAATGTCCTTTATCCAACCAAAAAATATTAGTGTACTAGACTTAGCTCTATATTATCATCACCCTAGTGTAATGTAGCATAGGGATTTATCTAATGGACCTCTCCAGAGTGGGAGAGATTAATGCAATATTTTGAAGGGGACTTTCCAAAGACTAACAAAGATGTTTCTCTCTGATATTCTCCTCCCTTATGCCGAGGTCTATAGAAGACAGGTAGGATACCAGTATAGTGGAGTTGCATGGCCCATACTGAATCTTCCTTGGATTACATGAGTTCAAGAAGGTATTTACAAGAGTAATGATCTTGAAGTAATTCTCAGGACAGCCATTTCCCAGTGAGTCACTGCATGTACAAGTTAAAGGAGATTGTCCAGGTCTGGCCTTCTCTGCGTTTATTCTTTCTCGTAAGACCAATATGCTGCCACTAGAGCCCCGGGTACTGCAATCAGTACTCAACATAATATATTGAAATACCTCAGCAGCAAGAAAACAATATATATATATAGTCAAGCAAAACTGAAACCATAAATTCTAAGAATGTAGAAATGTTTACCTGTTTTTTTTGTAGCTTTGCTGTACGTTTGAAACGATGACGACAGCAGAGAATCATATCTTGATACACAACATGAGCTGACTCCACATGCACTGTAACTGCAGTGTCCAGTACTACTGCTATTATTATGTCATATATTCACCCAAATGGTACTTTATTCTTGTCTGATCCTACATACCAAAGCATTAGCGTTTTCATTTTGTAGCTGGTTTGATGGGTAGATCTTCTTTTCTTGGTGTGTGTTTTGTTCTGGGGGTTTCCTGCAAAGCCTTATGGGAAATGTAGTTGTATCTCTGCTTGAGTCTTTTTGTTGTGGGTTTGCTCTGCTATATTGAAGTTTTTGAAATATGTATCTGAGGGCCATTTTTACTTTACGTCTAGCGCTCGATATTCACATGCAAGTAATATATATATACATGAAATATTCCTGTTTTCTATCTGAACTAGTAGGTTCTTGTAATTGAATGTAGTGCATTATCTTTAACATCCTCTGTAGGATAGAAATGTTTAAATGTGACTCTGGACCAAAGTAAACCACAGGGTGTGGACTGATCCGTTTCTGGCCTGTTGACTTGCAGTTTAATGATTTGATTTGACAATTTAAAATCAAATTTTTTTTTTGACCTGGCAACAGATACACATACCAAACTGAGGATATAAACACAAAGTCCAAATGCTTGTTTCCATTATGGTCCTCTTGTAACTAAGGAAATGTACTGCGTTCTGTTTTTTACTTTTGTGTTGTGTGCTGTTTTATCAAAAACATGTAAAGCCAGAAGTTTTCACAATGTGTACTTTTCATGCCTTTATGTTTACATCACAAGGGAGAAAATGTTTTATTTTGTGGCCTTAATGGACGGGATATGGTATCTGTAGACTACTACTTGTTAATGCAGGTCCGATTTGTAAGTCGCTCTGGATAAGAGCGTCTGCTAAATGACTTAAATGTAATGTAAATGTATATATGGGCCGATTTAATCGATAAAAAAGACCCAATAGTGATTATGGGACATCTAGGAGTGCCAACAAAGAAGATGGTCAAAGGTAATGAATGTTTTATATTTTATTTGTGCGATTTGTGTAGCGACGACTATGCTAATTATTTTGTTTACGTCCCCTGCGGGTCTTTTGGGGTGTTACATGCTATCAGATAATAGCTTCTCATGCTTTCGCCGAAAAGCATTTTAAAAATTGCCTGGATTCACAACGAGTGTAGCTTTAATTCAATACCCTGCATGTGTATTTTAATGAACGTTTGAGTTTTAACTAATACTATTAGCATTTAGCGTAGCGCATTTGCATTTCCAGAGCTCTAGATGGGACGCCTGCGTGCCAGGTAGGAGCAAGAGGTTAAAAAAAGTAAAGAGTTGTACTTTAGTTGAAATGATGTAATTTCAAACCGTTTTGTCTTTACTTGGTCCGTATCTACTGTATTGGCCTGAATCCTGGGTTTGGGAACCATGAAAGGTCCTGTTTAGAGGCTTTTTAACAGCTAGTGTGGTGGTTACTGTTCTATTTAGGAAGGTCCAAGCTGGTTCGGGTTAGGGTACGCATTGGATCCTTACCTGCTGGTCAAACAGAGCCCAGAACATGGGCAGAGGGATGAAGAGCACCAGAACCCTCAGGACCATCTTAATCTCATGGATCAGACGTTTCTGTAGAGAAGCACATACAGTAGGAGAACATACAGTATGGGTCCATTTCACCAGAAACTTCTTCATACATTCACATATACCTTTTCCTTAGAATGGATACATACCTTTTACCTGTAAGCCAGATCGCCATAAATGTTCCTCATCTGTATATTATATTATCCTATTATAATCTGAAACATTGTTAATGGGACAGTTACAAGCTCCATGAAGTGATTATAGTCCTCACTGGAGTTATTTCATTCTTGATAATCATACCGGATACTTCTCCTCTGCCCAGTCCAGCCAGTGTTTCCTCTTAGAGTCATACTTAGAACTCATCCACCGGTTCTTGATGGCCAACTGTAGGATGAAGCGAACAGGAGCAGTCACGGACCAGTAGTAAGCCCAGGGGTAGTATTTTTCAGTTGTTTATCTTTCCATTATCTCAGAACCCAGAGCCAGATCTTGAGTGTACTAGCCAGCAATGTTAACAATCTGCCACAAGAGACTCATCTTTCTATGGAAATGTGTGACTGTTGAGAGAGGTGAATGACTTACCCCCAGGCACCGACACACATCCAATAAGACGTTCCCCTCAGGTGGACTCTTCTTATACATCCCACTTCCAGAGATGAACACGACTACAAAGACATAGACACATTTGAGTAGATGTTGAGTAGAATTTACTGATTGTAAATGTTCTATCGCAATAAAAAAAATCCTCCAAAGAGCCTTGCCTGACCGCAAAACAAAATACCATCGATACTGTCTTTCTGTCAGATCCAAGGGGAAATGAGTTCCCTCGTTGAAATCCTTTTGACATGTAAAACTGAATTCTAGGAGTTCCTGTAAAACTGTAGATTCTAGGAGTTCCTGTAAAACTGAATTCTAGGAGTTCCTAGAGTGGGTTTTTGGCATTTCTATCCCTGGTCATCTATGAAGGGCTAAAGGTAAAGATGAAACACACTCCCTGTTAGAGTAAACTTCTAGTCTAACACGAAGTGTTGATGATGTGTGTTATCTGGGTGTGTGCCATTCTTTCAACCCAGGAGCTAAAACCAACTAGCCAAAATACCTTCAGACTATATTTTCATATGTTGAAAAAGACTTGCAAATAGCCTATACCAGCCGTGTGTGTGTGTGTGTGTGTGTGTGTGTGTGTGTGTGTGTGTGTGTGTGTGTGTGTGTGTGTGTGTGTGTGTGTGTGTGTGTGTGTGTGTGTGTGTGTGTGTGTGTGTGTGTGTGTGTGTGTGTGTGTGTGTGTGTGTGTGTGTGTGTGTGTGTGTGTGTGTGTGTGTGTGTGTGTGTGTGTGTGTGTGTGTGTGTGTGTGTGTGTGTGTGTGTGTGTGTGTGTGTGTGTACACTGCTCCAAAAAATTAAGGGAACACTAAAATAACACATCCTAGATCTGAATGAATGAAATATTCTTATTAAATACTTTTTCTTTACATAGTTTAATGTGCTAACAACAAAATCAAACATAAATTATCAATGGAAATCAAATGTGTCAACCCATGGAGGTCTGGATTTGTAGTCACACTCAAAATTAAAGTGGAAAACCACACTACAGGCTGATTCAACTTTGATGTAATGTCCTTAAAACAAGTCAAAATGAGGATCAGAAGTGTGTGTGACCTCCACGTGCCTGTATGACCTCCCTACCACGCCTGGGCATACTCCTGATGAGGTGGCAGATGGTCTCCCCAGGGATCTCCTCCCAGACCTGGACTAAAGCATGGAGCGAGACATGATGTCCCAGATGTGCTCAATTGGATTCAGGTCTGGGGAACGGGGGGGGGCCAGTCCATAGCATCAATGCCTTCCTCTTGCAGGAACTGCTGACACACTCCAGCCACATGAGGTCGAGCATTGATCTTGCTGACACACTCCAGCCACATGAGGTCTTGCATTAGGAGGAACCCAGGGTCAACCACACCAGCATATGGTCTCACAAGGGGTCTGAGGATCTCATCTCGGTACCTAATGGCAGTCAGGCTACGTCTGGCGAGCACATGGAGGGCTGTGCGGCCCCCCAAAGAAATGCCACCCCACACCATGACTGACCCACCACCAAACCGGTCATGCTGGAGGATGTTGCAGGCAGCAGAATGTTCTCCACGGTGTCTCCAGACTGCCACATGTGCTCAGTGTGAACCTGCTTTCATCTGTGAAGAGCACAGGGCGCCAGTGGCGAATTTGCCAATCTTGGTGTTCTCTGGCAAATGCCAAATGTCCTGCATGGTGTTGGGCTGTAAGCACAACCCCCACCTGTGGACGTCGGGCCCTCATACCACCCTCATGGAGTCTGTTTCTGACCGTTTGAGCAGACACATGCTGGAGGTCATTTTGCAGGGCTCTGGCGGTGCTCCTCCTGCTCCTCCTTGCACAAAGGCAGAGGTAGCGGTCCTGCTGCTGGGTTGTTGCCCTCCTACGGCCTCCTCCACGTCTCCTGATGTACTGGCCTGTCTTCTGGTAGCGCCTCCATGCTCTGGACACTACACTGACAGACACAGCAAACCTTCATGCCACAGCTCGCATTGATGTTCCATCCTGGATGAGCTGCACTACCTGAGCCACTTGTGTGGGTTGTAGACTCCGTCTCATGCTACCACTAGAGTGAAAGCACCGCCAGCATTCAAAAGTGACCAAAACATCAGCCAGGAAGCATAGGAACTGAGAAGTGGTCTGTGGTTATCACCTGCAGAACCACTCCTTTATTGGGGGTGTCTTGCTAATTGCCTATAATATCCACCTGTTGTCTATTCCATTTGCACAACAGCATGTGAAATTTATTGTCAATCAGTGTTGCTTCCTAAGTGGACAGTTTGATTTCACAGAAGTGTGATTGACTTGGAGTTACATTGTGTTGTTTAAGTGTTCCCTTTATTTTTTTGAGCAGTGTATATAAGTATGTATGTATGTGTGTGTGTAACACAGTTCTGGGTTGTTTTGACTGGCGAGGAGCCGTGTTTACACACCTCTGTGGTCCACTAGGATCTTTCTGATGACTGCCTCTGAATCCCATTCCTCTCGATCCATATGGGATTTAGTGTTCACTGCCTCTACCTCACTAAAGCATGTGCCATAAAAACAAAATCCTGCTTTTAAACTCGAGGGGCCACATCCCCCCTG